>NC_062197.1:5615014-5720014 GCF_912470025.1 Vespa velutina | reverse complement strand
TGTAATGATTAAAGTTTATTTGCATGAGAATACCGACTACAAGAATAGCTAGGCCGCATAACTGAAACAACAAATGTTATTCTTTCAATTTATGAAATAAATTCAGGTATATATATATATATATTTTTATTATATTTATTATATATATATATATATATATATATATATATATATAATAAATATAATAAAAATTATAAAAATAAATATAAGAAAAACTTGTGTGTATAAATAAATCAATTTAATATAGAAAAAATAATAAATATTCGATTTATCGATATTATTATTTAACTGTTACAAAATAAAATAATATATTAGAGATAGACGTCAGACGAAAAATCATTGATTAATAAATTCAAAATTCGACATCAAATATTGATTTTTTTTTTTTCCTGAATTATGAGGTCACCTGGCTTACGTGATAACGCTAAATTTTTTTCTAGAACTCTTGAGTCACCTCTGACGTTACGTTACATTTAATTAATAAAAATAAATAAGTGGAAAATGGTATTGTTTTCATAGTACATATTTACGTGAATACACGTGAGACGTCCAAAGTGGAACAAATAAAATTAAGTAATTGGCCGAGAACAAGGTAGAAAAATAATTACAATATAAAAAAATTGAAACATTAAAAATATTAATAATCAATACGACTATATACGATTACAGGTTTCTATTGATTATTGATAATTAAAATAAAGGAAATTGTTTTTGCAATTAAAAAGATATCATAAAATTAATAAAAATTGCTCAAAAATTCAATGTAAACGATTTTATTTTGGAAATTTACGATTTTTAGAATGAACGAATTTGTTGAAAGGATCTAATGTCAAAGATATAAAAAAACAAAAAAAAATAAATAAATAAACAAAGCAACATCAATACAACAACGTTTTCCAATAAATCGATAGAAACCTATCCATTGCGATAAAATTGCAAAGTTGTTTTGTGATATATTGCCGCATTGAATTATCAAAAAAAAAAAAAAAAAATAAAAAAAAATAAAAAAATAAAAAAGAATAAAAAAAATAAAAACAAACAAGAAAAAAAAAGAAAAGGCGACATCGTTGGAAACTTTTCACGCAATCATATTGTACTAACGTTCTAACCTACATGTATCTCGTGTGGAATAATTTACGTCGAGATTATCGCAGGTGTATGAACGCAAGGGTGACTTATTTGTCCTTGAAATTTAATAGAAGTGTTTCTTCGGTATTTCTAAGCCCATAGTCGATCGTTCGCGGTATATGCATCTCGAACATATTTAAGTTTTATAAAACGATGACGACTTTGGAAAAAATCACGTAACGATCCGAAATCACGTAACGATCCGACAATATCCAATCAACACACTTTAATATTATAGTTAGTATAAATAGTATAAATAATATGTATATACATACATATATATATTCGTTTATAATTAATGATTAGTGTTAAGATGTTTATATCGTATATCATAGATCGTATGTATAAATCAATAAATGATTAAAACATATATATATATATACTTATATATATATATATATATATATACTTGACTTTTATTGCTATCAGCAATGCTTACAACATGAAAATTAAAAATATACATATATACATAAAAATTAAAAATATATATATATATATATATATATATATATATATATATGTATATATGTATATATATATATATATGTATATTTTTAATTTTCATGTTGTAAGCATTGCTGATAGCAATAAAAGTCAAGTCGTTATAAAGCGTCATACGTAAATACTTATCTTCTGTAGGAGAGGCGATAACATGGTACAAAAATATCAAAGAGAAAGGAAATTGATGATATCATATTTCTTCGAAATTCATTTCTATAACAATTCTGATTTCCAGCAAACCAGGAAGGCTACTCGAGTTCGTACGTTTAATAACAAATCTCGTAGAGAATAGGAAACGATGAAGTCATACATTTTTTTTCCTTTCCTTTTCTTTTTTCTTTTTTTTTTCTCTTTTTTTTCTTTTTTTCTTTTTTTATATAGAGATATAAATAGATTTATTTCTTTTCTATTTCATAAATTATATATATTATTTTACACATATAGAGAGAGAAATTTAATCCTTTAAATGTAAGAATTTTAATTTTCATTGAGGGGTGGGGAGAGAGAGAGAGAGAGAGAGAGGGGGGGAGACAGGAAAGTTCAAAAATTATTCGTTTGATAACAATCATTTTATTCTTCATGTTGTTATCTACGTTTCTTAAAGCCTACGCAAATTATTATCTAATTATCTTTCATTTCAAACTTCCTTTCGTGACAATTCATCGCGATGTTAGTAACTAACTACATGTAAAACTATTTTTGTTCTATTCAACTTTATAAAGCAACGGAAAAGAATAGATAAAGATAAGAGTATGACACGTAACAACATTGAATTCGCGTTAATTTTTTAATACCATATATATATATATATATATATATATATATATATATATATATATATTATTATTATTATTATTATTATTATTATTATTATAATTATTATTATTACGTTGTTTTAAAATCATGAGAACAAATTCGCATTAAGTTGAAACGTTAAAAAGTATGAACTGTTTAAAAGTCTATAATAAATATTTGATAAAAAGTGTATAATAAATATTTGAGAAAGAAAAAATCTATAATAAATATTTGATCGATTCGATTTGTAAAGTTTGAACCGGAGAATTACGATATGAAAGTCTATTCTAATTAGAAAAAAAAAAAAAAAAAGAAAAAAAGAAAAAAAAAGAAAGAAAAAAAAAAGAATATTTTTAACGTAGTTAAGTTACAACGTTATATCTTGTTATCAATGTATTTCTTTACTTTCTGTTCGATTAGATATACTACGTTTTGTTATAGATAATCTCCGTATATGTTCATAACCAGTAAAAATTTCTATGCCGTAGAGATTGTAAAATACAATCCATTTCTATTAAATCCATATTATACATAATACGTTAAATACATACCTAACCTTATATTTATTTTATTTAAGAATACATTTCGAAAGATATATATACGTACCGAGAATATGAAGTTAAATATAAAGAGAAGATATTTTATTAATCCCAAACCGCAACCCATCTTGTAATTTTTCTTCTTTCCTTTTTCTTTTTTCTTTTCTTTTCTTTTCTTTTCTTTTCTTTTCTTTTCTTTCTCTCTTTTTTTTTTTTCCCCTTTCTTTTTTCCCCTTTTCAAATTCAAGCAACAAGAATAAATCACTTCACTGGAAGTGTTTACGCGAATAAGAAACTGCGTTCAACAGGTTATTCCGGGTTGCCGAAGACGCGCAATAAGACGTATCAAACACGACGATAGAAATTCAACTGAACGATCGTTACCGCTATTCTGTGGTCTTCTTGTGAACATTTACGTACCAGCTTATCCCCACCCCTCGTTGTTCATCCCATCTACTCTAGTCCATCCTCCCTCCCTTTTTTTCTCTTTCTTTCTCTCTCTCTCTCTCTCTCTCTCTCTCTCTCTCTCTCTCTCTTTCTTTCTGCATGACTCACGCTGTTGTTCAACTCGTTTCATGCGCGCATTGAATCGAGAGTTATCTGCAGCTTGTATTATTTTCTTATCCCCAGAATTCTTACAATTTTAATGCACAATATCGTGAAATTATTTTCTTCGTTGATTTTTCTTTTTTTTTTTTTTTTTTTTTTTTTTTTTTTTTTTTTTAATTTTTTTTGTCTTAAAAACCATTAACTCGATCGCCTCGATCGATTTTATCGATCTATGGAATAGAAACTTAATACTCTAATAACAAAGAGATCGATGTGCTGCCGATATAAAATATGATTGATCGAAATTTTCCCATATAATTAACTCAATATTCTAATATTATGAAAAATTAAATAATAATAATAATAGTAATAAAATCATTATATAACATCATATCATATCAGATAGATATTTCAACGAAATTATTTATCTAAATTTTTTAAGATCATACGTTAGATACGAAGGTTCCTGACCAAAGATACATTACGAATGGATATATTACTATGTTCAATTTCTGCGTCATCTTTAAAACAGTAACGTGCAAATCGTGTAATAAAATTTTCATTAATTTAATGCAAGACATATATCGTGTCGTCTCAATTTAAATCAGACACAACCCAGACGTATTATCAAATCTATGTTATGTTTGCACATAATTATAGATTTTGTAATGAGATAAATGGAATGTGGAAGAAACGAACGATGTTCTTTATCTTTCCTTTGTTTTTTTTTTTTTTTTTTTTTTTTTTTTTTTTATTATTATTATTTTTCATTATAATTTTTGTACGATTATATCCAATATTTTATTATTACAAGAATATCATTGTCGTGATACGTTTATAAATATAATAAAAATCTATTTTCTCTAATCTATCATTTTATCTTATAAAAATGAAAATACGTAAGAAACATTTCATTCATGATATAAACAAGATAAAAGGTTACACTGATTTTTTTAAAAATTATGTTTTATTTCACGAATGTCTCTTTACTTATTTTCGTCATCGGGACATGTCGTAATGAATCATACTTTATTCATGATATCTTATCGTCGAAAATCTAATCGTATTGGCAAAATCTTAAATAATTCAATTTGAATGTTCCAAATGATCGAACTTATAAAAATTCGATTGAATAATTAAATTATCCAATGGATTTGGTTCTGGACACGGACAATGACTGATCCAAAAGTTTTTTATTATTATCCGGATGATATACCACTTGTGAGGATATTCTGCGAGTCAATGCATCCTGCCTTCTTCTTTCTATTCTATTCGTAGAAGCTTTCATGTAACAGGTTGTACATATTATCAGACAAATCTGAAAAAAAAAGGACAAAAAAGGAAGAAAAAGATTAATAAATTCGTTAAATAATCTATTACAATCTAATACTAATAGACTGATGATAAATAGATATAAATATTTTTTATTCACCTCCAATACTAATTTACCGAGACTAAGTAGAAACACGTGTAATAAAATCGATTTTGTTCGACTTATCATTACATGGTGGCAACCTCTGCCGTATATAGAAGTACAAGCTGATTTATCGTTGTTTGGCTTTAGTGATGATGTTATATCGCAACAAGACCAAGGAACCGAATTTATTCCTCGATAATCGATAGGTCCGTCTATGCCGCAACAACGAAACTAAAACAATAAAAATCTCGATGGATATTAATTATGTACGTACTTACATTATCGATATGAAATTATCCTATACAACAATATACAATTGATTTTTTAATAAACACAGAAATAAAAAAAGAAATTTATTAGGATGCATATGCATTTATTGCTTTGCATTTTTAAGAAACTTCATAATTTATAATAATATATAGAAATTTATGACTATGTAATTCTAATAATTCAAAACTATCATATTAATTAATAAGAGAAACACAGATGCCATTAAAAAAGTATTTAAAAATGGAAAACATTTTATCGTCATTCGTTTGCTTAAATAATTTGTAAAATGGATAATTCGCAAACATAAAACAAATTACTTAACATTATTAACTGTTATTGGATATACCAAGCTCAAACACAATAGACATATTTGGCATCCAACGAATAATGATTTAAAGCAACCATACAATACAGACATATGTAATTAAAGACAGATTAGAATGAGACCCGAAGTATATTCATCTAAAAACTAAAATATTATAATTGTTCTATTTATTTTTAATTACGAATTAAAGAAATCGCAATCCGCACAATGAAGGATCAATCAATCAATCCATTCCTTTTTTTTTTTTCTTTTTCCAAACATAATCCAATAGTCTTGCCGGATTGCGAATCGAGAAAATAATCAAATTACCAAAACCAAAGCTATAAAAGAAGGAGCGAAATAGCATTTAATTAAAAGATTTATTGGATCAATCGTCGGAAGCTAGAATCCACCAAATCGTAAATGCCATCACTCAAGGATATATATATATATGTGTTCAACGAGATGAGTCAGGAGACGTAAATAAATACACATCATTGGGACGTGATCAGGTCAGGAGCGTATACATAACCTTCAAATACTTAAAAGGCCTTCGCACGCATACATACCGATGTAAACAGTAAGACATAAAAATTTCATCATTATAAAACTTTTTATCGATACGATTTTTCATCTTGCAATTAATTGACTTTGATTAATGGATTTCCTTACGGCTTACAATGTATTACATATTACGTCTTACATAGATGCGTGCATAAAGAATTAAAAAGTTTTCGTACGGAAGATCGAAGCAAGCCCTAACAATGATCCACATAAATTCGCTCCTGAATTCAACAATTAACTATTCAGCCAATAGCTGGAGTCTCATGCATTTGTCACGTGCATAGAATATAATTTAATTTCTTTTATCGTTTTGACTAGAGATTAGATTTTTTGATTCGTCTCGTTAAGCGAATTACAAAATTCATTGTAATCTAAGATTTATCTTAAATATCAATTAGTATAAACTCGATTGTGAATATTCTTAATGCTAATAAAAAATTATAATATTCAGTAGAAAAAGAGTTTAATCAGATCTTTCAGATTTAAAAGATCGTCCCGCCTTTGACTTTAAGGCTGTTAACCCAATGTCGCATGAGACGCGTGTGACATCAGCGACGAATGTGGAAAAAAAATGAACTAAAAGTGCGTTAAGAGAATCCTGTTCTTTCTTTCATTGTTATATCGGTATGTATGATTAGATATAGGTACGTTATGCCCCTCATGCTATCGCCGCCAATAAATTAAAATTACTGAGCTGACAAAGAGACATCAGACAACATATGATTGCCAATATTAATAAAACAGCTGGTACGAAGTCAATATGTATTCCGTAAGAGAAACGAAACGTGTGATTTCTACAATAGATAGATGTTGAATGCTTTTCTCATACAAAACGTTACGTGGATTATTTATTTTTTTTTTTGCATCTGTTTAAAACAATTCATTATATAATTAAAATGATTATGATATTGTTTACAAAGAAATTAATAGATATATTTATATCTCATAATATTAATATTTTTTTAATATTAATATTATGCGATATAAATTAATTATTAATTTAATCAATAATATTAATTTTCCATAATATTATTGATAATTAATATCATAGAAGATAATAATAGATATATTTACGTCCCATTAAAAAAAAAAAAAAGTATTGTGATTCTTCGTCCTTCGTTTATCTTGTTATATCACTTAACAATCCCTAATAAAAAGATAATAGTAGATAGCAATAGATTCGTAATATTATGCATTACATCATAAGTTATCGGTGATAATTATGTATTCACGGAGAGATAACATGAATAATAGTGATCATTTTCCCTACTATATTATATGTTGTAATCATGATTCTGTATATATATATATATATATATATATATATATATATATATATACATTTATTTATTTATATTTATATTCATATTTATATATATGCAAGATGTGAGTTTATATGAAAGAAAGAAAAAGAACAAACCTTAAAGGGAAAATTATTGCCAAGGTTTAGTGAAAGTCTAGATAATTAATTGTAAGAGAACGGGTTCTGTGGCCTTGAAAACAGTAAAAACCTTTGAAATTTTTTTCAAGTATTCAAGAAGGAAAATGGACCATCAAGCTGAAACACGATTATATATACATATATATATATATATCATTTTACGGATTCGATCAGGATAATAATAAATTTTTATGTTCGTATATATAAATAATCGAATAACAGGTATCGATAATAGAGTCAAAGATAACAAACAAAATAAAAATACAATTGTCTTCAAAATGGTGTAAAAGAAATAACGCGCAAGAGTATTAAAGAAACGTATCCGTTAGCTTTGAAAGAAATACGAAGTAATAACAAAAAATTCTTGATTATTAAAATCTAACGAGAAATTGCTACCATGAGAATTCAAGGCGAAAAATTAGTTTTTTTTTTTTTTTTTAATGAAAACGTACAGTGGCGCTACTTTGTGTTCGTGTCAAACAGTCGAAGCTCTTTCGAAGATCCATTACGCATCTACACGGAATCTTTTGCTTTATATGTGAGCGGTCGACTTCTCGAAAGAAAAGAAGTCCAACATGATTTATAGTGCTCTGGTGTAGCATAAAGATTCTTTTTTTTTTATTCATTTGCACCATAAGGGTTTACATCATGAATTCTCATAGTCCAAGTTTTTGTTAGATTTTAATGATCAAGGATCTACTCGAAAAATGAAGCTTTCTCGTGCGATATTATTATCTTTCCAGATTTTAAAAAATTATTATTTTCTTGAGTTCTTGATCAGGAAAATCAAATGAAAATTGTAACTATCAGAATTTATGATATAAAAATTTGCAAACGCATAGAAATAGAGAACATCCCTTAAATTGTCAAATAGTATAAAGCGTTATACTATTAATCGTAAGTGCATTTCTTAGAATGGAAGTACCGACAATGCACATGCGCCAGTCGAATTACATATTCTTGACGTTACCAACAAAAACCAATAACATTTATTAATATAAAACTAAATATTAGGATCATCGGTAATGAAATAATTAATAATGTTTTATATAATGCTTAGATATACGTTGAAATAATATTATTAAAATATTTTTACCTTCGTTTGTATGTGCTCCCATAAAGGTTGATTTTTTTCATCTGTAAATATTTTGTCAAGATGAGCAGTTGGAAGAAAATCTATTTGTTCGTGTCTGACAACAGTCCATATTCCGGCACTCATTTCGAATAAGGAAATAATCACCAAACTTGTAACAAACTAAAAATGAAACGTTAACAATTTAATTAGAAGAAAATCTAAAATCAATATTTATATATTTATATATTAATTTTTTTACTAATATTGCTTGTCCCTTTTGCGTAAAATCGAGAAAATGCCAGGACAACCAACCGATGGCACATGTGAAGATACCCAAAACCAAGAGAACAATGGATGGACCATAAACATTTTCGGGAGTGAGTTGTTCATATTCATTTAATTGATATAAAAAAAATCCTGCGAAGGCGGATGTTATTATTCCTGATATCTGTAAACAATAACCGGATATGAAACTTTGATTAAAATAAAAATATGATTTTAATGTGAAAAAGATAAATTTCAAGAAAATATATTTATACGTTGAAGAGTATCATTTGATTATTATTGAAACTATTTATTATCGATAAGATATATTTTCTCGATTATATATAGTAAAAATTCAGTGATATCAATTATATACTATGTACGTATAGATATATTTCTCTAGCATTAGATAAAACTCAATGTGAAAGAACATAGAAATAAAAAAAAGAAAAAAAAAAAAAAAAAAAAAAAAAGAAAATGAAAACAAATTCATTTAGACAAAGATTATCAGAGTGATTCAAAGAATTGGATAATTTCCAACATCGCAAGATAACTCGGCAAAATTTAGAACGAAGAACGTGTATTAATAAAATAACAAAAAAAAAAAGAAGATGATCGAGCAACATTATGGGAGATAAGGATTGATAAATCTTAAAAAGAGATAAAAAATACAAAGTTAAAATTAACAAGTATCTTAACGATTCCATCATCTTGTTACTATCAAAGAAAAGAGTACATATATAAAAATTGATTAAAAAATTGATCGAACGATCGATCAATCGATCAATCGATTAATATTAAAGAACGATAATCGTATTTATCGTTTTACTAAGAACATCTAAATAATATTTTATGTATAATTAATATCGTATATAATTTATGGAAAAAAAAATATTTCTTCGTTAGAAATAAGCTTTTCAACAATATTGACAACAAACGAATGACAATTATTCATCTCAGCTATTTCGATGACCTTGCTTTTTTTTTTTCTTTTCTTTTCTTTAGCCGCATTTATCTTGCGATATTATTTTCCAACAGTATTACGTATATATATAGGCCATGAAAGATATTCGAATAAAAGATTAAAGAATAAAAGGAATAATAGAATATCGATAAGATCACATCGGATATAGAAAGATGACGCTATTAAATTTTCAAAAGTAAATAATTAAAAAAGTTCGAAGAAGAAGAAGAAGAAGAAGAAGAAAAGCGAGCTAAGAGGGAGCATAACAACACTTACGCCAAGAACGATAGTACCGGCGATTAGAAGATATCGCAAGCAGCCGAGTGCTCGTGCCATTTCACCATTTCACGTTTATAAATATACGCGCGGTGGAGACGAAAAGAGATCAAGATTGAGCGCGCGCGCGATACACATACACGTAAACACGCGCGCGCGGAAAGAAAAAGAGAGAGAGAGAGAGAGAGAGAGAATTACTTATGCATGTGCCGCCGTTAACTTTATCCGAATTCACCGTCGTTATCGCGAGGGCGACACGATCACAAAAGAGACGTTTTCTAGAAGCGCGCGTCTTTCGATCGTTCGAAAGTCTAACCCGTTTTAACAAATCGAGCGCTAACGTTGAATCTCTTATCTCTAAAGTTGCCTCCTCTTTCAAATTTTTATATTATATATCGGCGCGATTTAACTTGAACTTTGATTATTTTGATGTTTAAATTTCGCGCGTTAATACAATATTTATTCGTAAAATTCTTGAATATTTATCGATTGGTATAACGAGTTTAAGAAAGTTAAATCGACGTGCATACACGACGATGTCCCATTTAACTGTAATACTAAATTTCTAGAACAAAACTTTGCGTTACTATAGCAAAGGCACAGGTGTTTAGGGTTTGACCCTCTCAACCCTTCTCGTTACGCTATGACCACCACCACCATTCGATCAATATGCAAGGTGTCCCATTTGAATTTATCACTTTCATAACTATACCTTATTTTTTTTCTTTTTTTTTTTTCTTGATGTTTCACTTGCAAGTGAAATAGATAATGTTTGAGTATCAATTGGAATTTTTTTTTTTTTTTTATCTTTTATTTATACATCATTATCAAATGTAATTTTTCTTCTATATAGTCATATAATCTTTAATATCCTAAAAATAAATAATCTATCCTGGATAAAAGATCTTTTTTATATTACTTTTCTTTGAATCGATTTCAATTTCATCCAGAAATATCATTTTTTTCTTTTTCGTATTATCGAAGAACGAAATAGAAATATTTTTATTTAAATAAATTAGAAAAATAAAATCGAATTTAATCGTAGATCCATTAAGATCAATTTGTTCTACATACGTCGTGACATTAAAAAAAAAAAAAAATAAATAAATAAAAAAAATAAAAAAAAATGACAATAGTACAATGATCGTTCGAAACTACCTGCAATTATTAGAATTTTTCTTGGAAAACGAATTGGTTTTTCCGATTAATGTACAATGACGTAAAATTATCAGAAAGATATCTTCAAGGTAAGAGTAATACATTAACATTGCGTGTTTCATCAAGACGCAGGCGTCCATTCGACGCGACGCTATTGATTCGAATGCGCAACAACGAAAGCAACCTAGTCCTAAAATGATTTCGTTTCATTAGTGAGACTCGAGGGAGTCTAGTCGAAGCATTTCTATTGACGAATATCTACTTATGTTAAAAAAAGAAAACGTAAAGAAAGAAGAGGCCAAAAGTTTGAAGTGAAAAGATTCGAGAGTTCAAAGGTAATAAAAAAGAAAAAGAAAGGAAAAAAAAAAAACAAAAACAAAAAAAAAAGGAAAAGGTAGAAAATATGATAGGTCCCAATGTGTCTTTGTGACTAACCGTTCCGGAAGGTGGTGGTACATCCTCGACATCGACGCAAGGTGCAACTTTACGAACACCTTCCGAACACGAGCGACTGAACACGGAACTCGCGACGCTGTGTAAGGTAAAACCAATTCGCCAATTTAGATTTCTTTTGTATATCGTTTTTTTTTTTTTTCTTTTATTTTTATTATTTTTTTTCCTTTTTACCTTCTTCTTTTTTTTCTTTTTTTTTTTTTTTTTTTTTTTATAAGGAATTATGAAATTTATTAGAGAAATACGTACAGGTCTATCCTGTGAGCCCTGTAACAGGGCCTGGTGCGGCAAGATCCGTATGGGAATTAAGTCCCGATCCCGACATGGTCGGGCATCTACCCAGCAACCTGCTTTCGGGCAGCACACATCAGAATCAAAATTCTGATAAAAGTACTGAACGAAGGGATAGCAATGGACCGGATGATAATATATATGCCGAAGCAACGCCAGGCCAAAGTCCAAGCGATGAAACTAAACAAATTTTTGATCTTCTTAGAGCAAGGTTATAGCGTACGAATTTTAATCATTAATTATTTATTATTAAAAATATTATTATCTAATAACAAACGATCGTTGTATCTTTGAAAGATATTTGGTTTTTTTTGTTTTTTTTTTTTTCTTTTTTTTTTTTTTTTTTATCGATATGATCACACTCATTAAAGGATTTTACTAAATCGTATTGCAGTGAGATTGAGGCGGTCGAGGAGTTGGTAGAGAAAAATGGATTGAGCATATTAAATGCTCGAGACGAGTGGGGATATACACCTGCTCATTGGGCTGCTTTGGATGGTAATATTGAAGTACGTGAAATAATATATTGTCCTTGAGCGTATTATATATTCTGAAAAAGATTCAATATAAACAATAATGCTACAGGTGATGAGATATCTTATAGAACGAAGCGGACCCATTGATCATTCTTGTCTTGGAACGCAAGGCCCCAGGCCTATACATTGGGCATGTCGAAAAGGACATAGTGCTATAGTCCAATTATTATTGAAGGTTTACGTATATGCGACTAATGAAAGACGATAATATTCGAAGATGTTTTCTTCTAACGGTTAACTTACGTTTAGGCCGGAGTTGCCGTCAATGCTGCCGACTTTAAAGGTCTAACTCCTCTCATGACAGCCTGTATGTTTGGAAAATTTGCTACAGCTGCCTTTCTTCTTGGATCTGGTGCAATGGGCCATTTGACGGATATCAATGGAGACACCGCACTTCATTGGGCCGCTTACAAAGGACATGCAGAGTTGATCAGACTGTTGATTTACAGCGGCGTTGATTTGCAGAAACCCGATTATTTTGGATCTACTCCTCTTCATTTAGCTTGTCTATCGGGAAATATTAGTTGCGTTAAGATATTGTGCGAAAAGAGCAAAATCGAATTGGAGCCTCGAGATAAAAATGGTAAAACTCCGTTGCAACTGGCAAAGAGTCATCGTCATTCTGAAATCGTACGCATATTACAAGCCGAACAAAAACGCAGAGCTAGATGGATTCCACCTATCAATGAACTCTGGTTCGGGTCTTTTTTTTGTTCATTTTGATCTCTATCTAATGTTTTCTAATAAAATGAAAGCTCAATAATATTTTCATCAATGACGTTTTGATAGGGCTTTGCTATTTGGAGGAGCTGGTAATAGTAAAGGACCATTACTATTGTTTATGATATCAGTTTTACTTTGGGGCTATCCTATGTATTTACTTAAATGTATTCCATTGACTTGGAACCTTTTGCGAGGAAGTCATTATTGTTTTATTTATTGGAATATCGTTATGTGGATATCATGGATAGTAGCAAACAGAAGAGATCCCGGTTATGTACCACAAAATAGTGAAACTTATTACAGAGCTATAAAGCAGGTAATATTAATCGAAATTCCAAATATTGAAGAAATTGAAAATATTCATTAACATGATTTGATGCGATTTTTTTTTTTTTTTAGATACCATATTTTGATAAATGGAAAAAAAGAAATATTTTATTATCGCGTTTGTGTCATAGCTGCAGATGTTTCAGGCCATTAAGAGCCAAACATTGTAGAATTTGCAACAGATGTGTAACCTGTTTTGACCATCATTGCCCTTTCATATATAATTGTGTTGGATTGAGAAACAGGTGAGTTAATTTATATTGTAACAAGTGCTTTTCTATCTATCTTACCACATCGAAATATATCTGTTGCAGAATGTGGTTTTTCTTATTTGTAATGTGTGTGGCTATAAATTGTTCATTTACGTTGTATTTTGCGTGCTATTGTATGGCTATTGAAGGCATCCAATTGTTATATGTTTTGGGTGTATTGGAAGCATTAGTCTTTTGTGGCCTTGGATGGATACTAACGTGCACTTCGGTAATTAAAATATAAATCTTTCATTTTTATAATATCTTTTCATATCAATTTGAGAATTTCATGTATATTATTTAATTTAGACTCAAAAAATGATTTTATTTTTTAATACAGGTACTCCATGCTTGTATGAATCTAACAACTAACGAAATGTTTAATTATAAGAGATATCCTTATTTAAGAGATAAGAAAGGTAGATATCTAAATCCATTTAGCAGAGGTCCTGTGCTTAATTTCATTGAATTCTTCGTTTGTCCTCCTGATCATCGAATAAATGATCCTCAACATTATCAAATTCTAACTGAAGATGTTATGTAATATAAATGTCATTTGTAAACTATACTTTGTATACAACTTGACAGATTTAATTATTTGATCCAAAATCTCTGCTGCCTTTTTGAACTTTTGACATAATCACATTCAATAATACGCCATTTATAATACATGTTCATATTAATAAATTTTTCTTTATTGCATCAATTTAAAAATCTGTTCGACGCTCCTTAATAAATAATTCTTTAAATACAATTGTATAGTTTATTATATATATATATATATGTATATATATATATATATGTGTGTATATATATATATATATATGTATGTATACTTGTGATCATAAATATATTTATTACAAAATAGTATCAAGTATTTGTATAATAAAATCTATGAAATAGCTCACGATTAATGTATTACAGAAAAAAGTATTCATCTTAGTCATTAATTTCTATTAAAAAGTTTAAAAAGGCCTCTATATAATTTTTAGCAAAGCAATAGCCTATTATACGTACAATATGTAATATACAAGGTATATCGTTTTAATTTGCATAATAAAATAGTACTGTAAATAATAGTTATATAGATCTACGCTTTACTTTAACATACGAATATTTTATTATATAAAATAAAACGATCACCCTGTATATTACAAATTTATATAAATATACGTGTATAAAATTCTATAAAAAACGGTAATAATATTTTTGGCATCCCGTTATAAAAGTAGACATATGAATAAAAGCATTAATAAAAATATTAAACATAATATAATTAAATATATAAAAACTATTACTTACGTTAAATTACATCAATTTCACTACTGGCAGTTATTTGGCATGCACAATTAATATATCGTATTAATAGAATGTATATTAAATATCAATTGCACATATTACTTTAATTCGTAACAGAAGTCATAATTTGGTGGGGGTTCAGGAATTGGCGGTGGATCTTGAGGTATGTCAATTCCTTCAGCATCCAAAAGTCTTAATTTAATATCCATAGATAATAAAGTTTCCAGATCATTTTCAGCTTCTTTGCTGGTCATCCTATTATCTATGAAAAACAATAACAAGATTTGTTTAATACTAAGTAATATATGTACCATTAGATTGTTAAATAATATTAAAATTTCAATCTACCAAGTAAAGCATTAATGCCATCAGTCCAATAATCAAAAACTTGTTCATCAGGTGCAACAAAATCTAGACTGGAAACTTCAACAGAATCCAATATTAAGGAAAATGCTAATTGATGCGTCGTTTTTCTTCTTTGTAAATCTTTCATATGAGGACAGTCTCTTCCAGTTATTAAACCTCGAATCTCAACAACAGCCAATTTTGTAGGTAGTTCATCTATCGATGGTACTGACTTTTCATCGCAATCCCCATAATGTAATACTTTATGATTAGGTGATAAACGCACATACCAAAATTTATCCTTTATTCTCTAGAAATTTAAAAACAAATTAGGTTTACTAATGAATTATTATATTTGAATATGGCCAATTTCAAATAAAGATCATTTACCTGTCCTCTGGCGCTATATTTCATAAATCTAGTTCCTTCTACTAAAAATCCAAGACGTTGTTGTTGAATTAACTCTAATATTTCAGGTGTAATTTGTTCTCTGAGTTCAACAATCGGTCTTGCGTGACTTTCCCATTCCTCGCGACTAGTCCTTTCTTGCTGCCAAAGATTAGTAATCGTTGAATACGTCAACTGTTGTAATTTGCTTTTAAATTTGTCTAATCCTGTTGGTTTGCACTGAAGTGCTCTTGTAATTTGCTCTCTTACAACAGAAAATACTTTTACAAAATCTTCGATAGTGGCTCTCATTTCTTTCCATGTTTTATTCAATAAAACTATACAAACGCAATAAAATTCCTCAAATGGATGATCGTGCGTGAAGAACATAGGATGATACGATTGTCCTTGCTCGCTAGGTGCTTCTCCAATACGTAACACCTTATTGAAAAAGTATGATTTTAGAGTAAACAGTATATATTGTTATAAAATAAAAATAACAAATATCAATATTTTTACAAATATGTATTTTCTTATATACCTCGCATAATAATTTTACAAGTTCAACACTTGTCCTGCCAAATGGACATTCGTGTTCATCCGCTCGGCAAGAATTTTCTAAGACAACCTTTGTATAATTTTCCGTATGATTACGAGCAAAATATACCATACAATCGAGCGCTAGCATACCAGGTGGAGTTTCCGTAAAGTCAAGAGCAGGATTAATATCATATTTGAAACCTAATTTTTTATAATCCTTAGCATATAAACCTTGCTTGCGTGCAGTTACATCTGTTCCAATACCACCTTCTGTGTCAAATGCAATTCGTCTAAGTTCTTTTATTTTATCATGTGCATCTTGATCTTGTGGATCCATTTTAGTCATCATTCTCTGTTCTAAGAGACTTAAAATTTGTGTTTGTAAAACATATAATTGATGCGCCATTTCTGTACCAACCTGAAACAATAATTAGAATACTAATAGATTACCATTTGAAATGCAATTAGATCGACAGACATATAATTTTAATATATAAAATGTCAGTACATCGTACCTGTCCACTTGATTTAATTATATTGGAAAGAAAAACATTTCGGACTTGTTTTGACTGCAATGTAGCAGAGACAGCTCTTCGTTTGGATGTGTCAGCTTTGAGAAATAAAGCGTTAATCAAAGCAATAGCATTTTGCTGTATTTGTGGACTTGTACTTTGCAAATGCATTACCAAATTAGGAAAGGTAACTTCTTTTTCAACTTGAGCATATTTGCCTGATGAATTTAAAACAATATTTTCTAAAATACTAAGTGCTGCTTCAATTATATTGGTATCTAGAGATACAGATTGATTATTCACATAGCTCGCTACTTTATTAATAAATGGTATCTCCAAAATATCCCAAGATACAATCCCATGATCCATCAATTCTACAAAGGACTGAAGAGAATATGCTAAAGCGTTACCTTTACGCATTCCACCCTCAACCTATACATATATATACAAAAAGAATAATAAGCATATTTTTTTTTTAATTATTATTTATATTAGTAAAGAGTTATTGCAATTGAAATACCTGAGAAATAATAAGACCCAATCCTTGCTTATTGATAAACTCTAATGCAAATGTCATATCTGTACTTAAAGAACTTAATTTCTGTAATGCTGTTATATTTTCCTCTGGTGTGCCACTATTAAGTTTTGTCAATATATCAGTAGCTATCTTAGAAGGAGAAAATTCCAATCTCAGAATACTACCATTCTTTACTTCATTACGATTTTTTTCTGTAATATAATTTTGATTATTATTTTCAGAAAATTGTAATGAATATAATTCTGAATCAGAAAGACCCCATCCATTACACAGCTCCTACGAAAAGAAAAAATAATTAAGTAAATTAATATTTGAGTATTATAAGTTATTCAAATGTTCCTTATTAATGAATAAAATTATTGATTCATTTAAATAATTTTTTACTTATTTAACGATACATACGTTTTATAAATTGCATTAAGACTTTATTTACCTGAATAATACCAGTTAATGGCTGTTTCTGATTAAATTCAATCAACTGTGGTACTTGGTCTGTCATCTGAACAGCAATTTTCACGATATTGGAATCTTTTTGGACCGGCATTTTTTCATATAAATTGAACAGCTAAATATAATCAACAATCATGTAAATTACATTTAATGCATTCATTAAGTGTCAATTTATATTTTGTATCATTAATCATGCGACTTTTGCATGACTCGTGTTATAAAAGTGACAACTGTCATTCAAAAATGCTTTTTCAATTACTGATATATTTTTGGAAAATATTCGTCGTAAAGGTTACGTCATTATAAAATTGTCGCAAGTTCTACATCGCTAGATAATTTCTCGTATAAAAATAAAATCACATACGTAGCATTTTGTTTCATTTTAATTTTGGGCGGTAGCCATTTTATTTACGAGAGAGAAAGAGAGAGAAAGAGAGATTATAAACTGGAATAATAAAATATAACAATTAATTATTACCAGTAAATCTAAAAGAAAATTAAATTATAAAAATTTACTTTCTTACATGATACCGAATAGTTTAGACACAAGTTTTTATTATTTAAATGTTCATAGTAAACAAACAAGGTATTGTTTAATACGTATACCTAGTATATATCCCGTATTTATCAAGAAAATTGGAAATATGGTGACATGCAGCGATATTAAAACTTACATAGAGGAAACTTGTGTGATTGATAGTAACACAAGCGCTATCTAGCGACAGATATTGAATAACTTTACTCATTTATCTTTTTTCTTATCTTACACATCTACTTATTCCAAGTTTATAAAATATATGTTTTATATTCAGTTTCACTAAAAAGTACTGGAATTGTTCTGAAGAAACAATACATGTCATTATCTTTTACGCATATATAATCATTACAGAAGAAATAAAAAAAAATCTTTTAATTATTAAACATAAAGCTTTATTTATCATCTTTATATTGTACTATTAATTTTACATAAAGTTTATAGAAAAAAATCCAATTGCAGTTACTAAAGAAAAGAGATACACGCTCATACAGGCATTCTTACTTAAATAATTGTAATATATATACAGATCTTTTTAATCAATTAAGCCTAATATAGATTAGATTGTAATCAACAGATACATTTGTATAAATTGACATTATTTTTTATCCTAATTTACATTAAACTAAAGCTTCCAATCCCATGGTATACATAATACACCATCGCTCATAACAGAGTAATAATGCGTTACCCAAAGCATTATACCGTCCAATAAGGGAGCTAATGGTTTTTTGTGCATGAGCAATCGTTCACAGCATTGTATCATCAAATCTGGTGTAATGCTATCATCTTTATTAAGACTAATCAAGCCTAACTCTTTGATAACCTTTTGATGAAGTTCTCGTTCTACATGTTTTATACTATAAAAAAATTATGTGTGTTAATAATCTAAAGAATTAATCCATTATATATTTAATAATTAATCCATTAATATATATATATATATATATATATATATTAATATTGTATTACAAATAAAAAAGAAAAATGTTTTTTCTTACTTGTTATAATGATGCAATCTCTTGGTAGCTTCGCTTAAATTTTCTGTAATAAAACTGACCAGCAAAAGACTTGGACAAGAGGATGGTACAATAAACTGTCCAGTTGGAGAAAGCATTAAAGGACCAGCTTCACTAAAAATATGAAGCAACTATTATGTTAACTATTTTTTTGTATTAAGAATTTGTATTCATAATATAGTATTACTAACGCTTCTATTACTATCTCATATGCAGACAAATCTGTTGGCCAAACATCTGGATAATGTCTCTTTCCTCGATAATCGGATAGTGTAGTCGTAAGTTGTCGTAGTTGACGTTCATACTGACCAGCCATTACTTTAGGCATGAATTTCCTGCACATATAGAGTACCCTGAGCCTTACCGTCACTCAATAAATGTGATGTATTACGCACCGTCTTCCCACTTTAATATCAAGAAGGACCGTGGATATCGCCTTTTCAAAAGCTGGCAATCTTTGCAATATAGTATCATACTTCTGTACATTTTTGATCAGCTATCAAAAAGAAATATTATTGTAATAACGAATTATTACATATATGATATAAAAAAAAACAATTCTTACATCAAGCCAATTATGCCTCACTTCGCCAGAGCTTAGCATCACACTTCCTTCTAAATTTATTCCAGTGTCATTGGCAAATATTAATGTCCTGTCTTTCAAAATTTCCATTGGTTCTGGATGATGTTCTGCTAATGCTTGAAAAGCTAATAAACAACCTCTATAATGAGCAATATTCCAACCACAATCCCATATAATATTTTTTAGACCTAAGTCCAAACACAATGCTTTAACCAATTTTTTCACCTCTTCTCTTACTGATTTACATGCTTCTAACTTTACATGTACTTCATTTATGTGTTTTTCAAGATATGCTCTAATAAAAATTAGATATATATATATTGTTAATTAATGCCCAATATAATTTATTACATATTAAATGATATTTATAAATTATTTCTTACTTCAGTGTATCTGGTTCAATATTTAATTTTCTTTTCATAATGATCGAAGCGTAAATAGGATCATTTTCTAATTCAGAAAAATCTAACTTTTCTCCTGAACTATATTTGCTTTGCCAATATTTTGAGTTATATGATGACTGAAACTGTGTATTCGATGATTTCTCTTCTATTTTATCCACAAATGTTGTAGGCAAATCACATGTCTGTAGGATAGAACGAATTGTTTTCCTTAAATCTTTTTCATTAAGTTGTATTTTAACTAATGTAAATTTCCCAGCCTTCAGATCTTTTTCATCTTTTGAACGTAAGTAAAATGGTAATATAGTAGGTCTTATAGGTCTTTGTTGCTGAAGAGTTTCTAAAATCGAGCTTAGCTGTTTCAAAGAATTTTCATTTACAGTCTAAAGTAAAAAAGAAAAATCTAATTAATATAAATGAAAGCCCACGAAAATATTATATAGAATTTATTACAATATAATGAACAATTAGAATAGCATATGAAATTTATAAAATTGTTTATATTCAATTGTCTGTAGATGTGAATGGTACAAAAAAAATAATATCTATTGTTCTCTATTTACCCTTTGTGTGGGATACTGCCCAAAAAGGTCAGGATGAACAGTAAAATAAAAAGGTCTAAGTGCAGTGGATACTTCACCCATACTTAAAGCTCTCACTGCATCTGTCCTACAAAAACTATTAACAAAATTTATGTATTAATTTGTCAATGATCTTCCACAACTTATATTTCAAAAATTAATTTTTTGATCATATTACCATCTTGCTAATTTGCAATACATATTTTTAATTTAATCACCGCCGTGACGTTATACAATTCATCTCTCAATAGAATTTACCAACTAAAGCACAATTATTATTGTCATTACTGGTTGCATACATAAAAAAGAACTTGCCAAGCGCATTGTACTTCAATTCCGCGCGTGCGCGCTAGAGCGTTGCGTACATAATATACAGAAATGGTGTACATGCATATACAGATTAAATATCACGTGCTATGCACGTTTTCGCTCACATTCAACGGATGTAAAAATAAAAAATATAAGAAACAAATGCCAAGGTTAAAGGAGGGGATCATAATATGTATATGATACATATAACTAGGATGTCGCGCCATCTTATTGTTTTTAGAATGGAACATCCAGCCACTGTAAGCGTCTATCTTTGATAGCAAATAAAACTTTTAATTTCATAAGATATTTTGCAATTCATGTAATGTCTATAGATGTTTGTAAAATAACCTATTATTGGACTTAACAATCGATATGATATATTTTATAGTAAGTTCAATATTAAATCTGATTACTATTTTTCGATCGCATCATATACGACTTTAGCGACAAATATGGACAAAATATGAACTACAAGAGCTTAACACTAAGCTCCTATTGCATCGGTGTATAAGCTTGTTTGGTTATGTTATTTTGACACCTAACATATACTTCTCTGATGATAAATTACTTTATATTTTTTATTTCGCATTAAATTTACATATACAGCTAAAGCTTATTTAAGCAGCAATTAATTCGATATTAATTACGATGAAATGCATATCATAGAAAAATTAATAAGCGTTACACCTAACTAAAATCGTATACTGAGATACATAGCTGTATCATAACCATCATTTACTCGTATGATAAACAGAAATTTATTTTTACCAATATTTTTTATTTTTTTTTTATTTTTTTTTTTTTTTTTATATATAAAAAAAATCGCATTATAAAGTGATGTTTTTTAAAGAATAGTTTATTCATAAAAATAAAGCTTTTCTAAAAATTCGAAAAAGAATTCGTGCTTAAACCTTCATCTTCAAAATAAAATCTTATTCTTCAAAGTCGTTCAAATATTACATTTGTATTCATTGTAAAACATTCCAAAACCAAGAGTAATGAACAGTTAATAGTGAACAAAAGTTTGAATTTCATTAAAATGCGTAATTCATATGATATTCGTAGATATTTGTAAATTAACCCATCATTGGATTCCTTGATCGATATGATATATATTTTATAGTAATTTCAACTTTAATTATTAAGGTTTTTATATCATGATATAAACAATCATATCAGTAGTAATAATAATAGATACGCTCTATGTATACTTATGTTAGATAATTAAAAATAAAAATTATTATTGCAAGATTATACAGCATTACTTAGATAGTACATATCGATTAAATAAATTTAAATACAAAATATTAATTTAATTTGTAATATTTTCCATGATCATTTAGGTATTTGTATTATTTTTCATGCATTTCAATAATCTAACATATTTAAACGATCTTAAGTCACAAATCATTATATTTATTTGTATACACGATTTAAAGAGGATTACAAACCATGATAGCAATAAATCAATTGAAGAAACTACAATTTTTCTTAATTGGAAGCATGAAACACATATTACCTTTTTGGTAGAGGTTAATTGTGTTAATTTCATTCTAACATCTTTTATAATTTTCAATTAATATAAATCGTGCCTCAATCGATAAATATGTGCTCCTAATTTATGATAGGAAGATTACTGAATAATACTTTTTGTCACTTTTTTAAAAACAGACTAGTTAAATAACTGAACGTGTGTACCATGATAAATATTTGATATATTAATTTGCAGGAATTCCTTAATAATAGTAACATGTAGCGCCATAATCCTTATTTAGGTCCTGTTGAAAATGGATCATAACAATGAGTATCGATGTCACAGTCTGTTTGAGAGCACATCATTAGAGCTTTAAGAATTCAACTACAAAGTTCTCTATTTGCTATATTTTGAAATACTTTTTCGCTACAATGTTCATTGCTCAGTTTACAAACAATTAATAATGAATAATAGATCTCTGCTTTCATAATTTATACTTTCTTTATGAAAAGTATTATATTTGTAATTGCAAAGAAAAAAAGAATCCTAATTTTATTTGATTTTTATAGTAATTTGTTTTAACAATGTTTAACGACACTTTGTAATATGCTCCAGGTATATCTCCTGTCTAAGTTTCTAAATTCGGCACATTGTTCTAGTTTTAGTAGCATCTTGAAAACTCTGTAGGCACATTCTTAATTTAACATTGAAAATGTACGTCCTTTGATACATACAATAATAGCTTATAAATTATCATATTTTTCGAATAGATATTTTTACATTACAATACAACTGCGAATAGTATAATCTTATGTGTATATTATACGCACTTACTTGCGTACATAGTCGAAATGCAACATTAAATATATATATATATGTATATTTATATATATACACACACACACATATATATATATGTATATTTATATATATACACACATATATATGTATATATATATATATATCGAATTAATTGTGAAGCACAAATTATATAGAGAAAGGTTCTTTGTTATTGGATTAATATTACATCTCGACCATGGAATTATTATAAGTAGTTAAACGTAATATTTGCCAGATATCATGGCCTGTGAACACTTGGGTAGTTTGGAAATTTGCTGAGCATCAAATTGTTACTCCTGCTTATATTTTGTATTATATAATTTATCTATGAATATATGTCTATAGTCAATATTGCATTAATTAACACAAAAATAAGAAAAGTAAAAGTTTAAGGTAACTTGTACCATTGATGTTCCTTTGTAATTAAAAAACACTATAATAAGTGTAAAACATAGGAACAAATATAAAATTCTTAATTTTTTTTAGATATTTCAATTGTGCAGTAATATGGTTGCTATGGCAGCATGCTTATATAGTAAATTGCTATTTTTGGAACAATTAATTGCATTTTGAAAAAATTGCTAAAGATAATTCACTATATTTCATAAGTTTCTATTAGTAAATATTATTATGTCGTGTGAGCAAAATATTCATATATATTGCAATTTTTTGTAGGAACTTTAAACTGTAAAAATGCAATTCCATTGCTTCATTGCATAAATGCTTCTAATTTCAACTATTGTTTAGGCAAAATATACTCATCGTTGCTCCCATAGAAACATTATTGCTGCTAAAATTAATTTTATAAATAATCAATGTGCTGCTAAAATTAATTTTATAAATAAACTATTAGCGTGAAAAAAAAGATTAAAGCAACAGAGCGGTTGATGGCAGCATTAAGATTTTCGTTGTCTTACATTTGTCTTTCGTAAATAATATCTACAAAATTAGCATTATATTTTCGGTCATATTAAATACTCAATCGTATCTATGTGCACATATACATACACGTCAATGAACTGGACATGTATACATATATTGGGTTGGCAACTAAGTGATTGCGGATTTTGTCGTTTCCTTCTTATTTGAAATCCGGCAATCACTTAATTGCCATCCCAATACTATTAACGTGAATCGCAAAAGAGAAAATGTATAAATGTAAATACAAAATGTAAATTCCCATTATATTTACTAACAAAATATTAATTCAAGATCAACCTGTTAATCGAGGAGATTTTCGATCAATGAACGTAAATGTATGAAATTTATTTCGATTACAAGTAAAATAACGCGGATGAAGAGAGAAAATATTTTTTTAAATTAATGAATCGTAAAATAAAAAATTAAATGTATGTTTTTTTAATAGTAGTGAGTAAACCAAAAAAATTATTTATTCTTGTATCACGAGAAAAGTGAAATAACCTCATTCTCCACGATTAACAGGTTATTAATTTTCCTGTATTATAGACCAGATGTAAGTATTATTTTCAGTGATACCAGCAACCGCTTACACACACATCGCTTCTTTCAGAACGTAATATTAGTTAATAAATTCGTAATAGATACATTTGATTAAAAAAAAATTAGCTAAACATAACTGCTGGATATCCTTTGAAGCAGTTAAGATCAGACCCATCCTATGCTATTCTCTTTCTGTACGCTTATAAAATCCCTCCCTGAGACACGAGGATTAGGTCGCGGATATTCAGCAGTTAGGCCAAAATGCTAAGCATAATTTTACTATTTAAGAAATGAGAGTTAGCCTATTTCTATCATTTCTGTGTCTTCCACATTATTATGTCCTACACCATTGTGCCTATAAATTAAGTGATAAACATTATATTTAATTACTCTGATTGTAGTTAAAATTGATTCTCATATTTCTTAAATTATTACAATTTTATATTATGTATATAAAGTAGTAAAAAAGTATTTACCTATGATTTTGCAAATGCGAATTATGCAAATGGAAATGTGTATTTCTTGGTGAGAAACCACGGGTATTGCCTTTGCGAGGACTTCTAGCATTTATAACTCTTGGTTGTGAATACATATCTTCCAATATACTTGGTGCTACATACGTAAAACCCTACAAGAGAACAAATAAAAAAGAAATTAATAAAAGGAAAATTATAAAATAATTGAAAGTTTTTAATTACCTGAAGTGTGATTTAGTAAATATTATAAGATTTACAGAAATGATTTTTTTGAACAAAAAACTTACTTGAAAGACTCTATTGGCTGATTCGCTCAAAGTATATTCTGCAGGCGAATCTATAGGAGCAGAAGTTGTAAATCTCTTGTCAAATTGAGATACATCATCTTCGCTTGCTAATATTGGCCTAAATGGAGGTTCCAATTTTCGAGATATAACATCGTTCCAATTGATGTGCTTAAAAAACTGATGATTTTTTATTTGTTCCGCATCCGATGGTGCAGAGCCTAACCTTTGTGCGACTTGTCTCTGTATCAAAAGTTATTATATAGAAATTATTTGTATATTATTAAATTATTGAAAATTAATTTAATAAAACGATACTAAAAAAAAAAAAAAAGAATAAATAAAGTAATGAAGTGTCTATCAACCTTCAGCAGCTTTCTAATTAAATCTCTAGCATCAGGTGTTAAATACTGAGGGAGATTTAATTTGCCACGTAGAATTTTTTCTATAGTCTTTTTCCTATTAGCAGATGTAAATGGAGGCTGAAAATAAAAGTAACACAATTTACAAAAACTCAGTAAACATAGAAATATAATATCTATCCATAGAATATCTATATAATATCGAACTTATAGAAATACATACAGATCCTGTAAGCATGTCATACATCAAAGTACCAAGACTCCACCAATCTACTGCTTTTCCATGTCCACTTCTCATTAAAATTTCTGGAGCCCTAGAAAAGGAGAACTCAATGTTAAAAAATAACATTTCTTTCCCAATTAGATAATATTAATTTCCAAATAGATAATATTATAATAAAAAAAAAAAAAAACTACACGTTCTTACATGTATTCTATAGTACCACAAAATGTATGTGTAACTGTTCCATCCTGTATATGTTCTTTACATAAACCAAAATCAGTTAATTTAATATGGCCTTCTGCATCTAACAAAATGTTTTCTGGTTTCAAATCTCTGTAAAACAAATTACAATATAATTAATAATATGTTTATTAAAAAAGTATTAACATAGAATGTGTAATCATTAATGTTATAAATATATAATACCTATAAATAATTCCTTGTAAATGAAGATGTTGCAAAGCCAATATTATCTCTGATAAATAAAAACTGTAATAAAAGTATATAAATTTTAAATTCAAAACTGTTTTCAATTAACAATGTAGAAACAAGCAATAACATATACTTGTATAATCTCCTACCATGCAGTATCTTCTAAAAATATTCCTTCGTCATTTAAATGTCGAAAAAGTTCACCACCGCACATATATTCTAAGATCAAATATAATTTACCCCCCGTTTGGAAAGCATACATAAGATCTACAATGAATGGATGCTGCAAGAAAAATTATGTTAAATACGAATTATGTAAAAATATATTAACAAATGTAAATCTTACCTTTACTGCTTCTAAAATATTTCGCTCAGCTTTTGTATGAGCAGTATCTTTCTGATTTCTTATAATAGATGCCTTATGTAATACCTAATGTATAAATAAAATAACAAAATCTTATAGTATTGAAAATTTATCACAAAATAGAACAATATAGAGAAGTATGCCATTTTCATAAAAAATATGTAGTTCTTTTTATTATAAAAAAAAAAAAAAAAAAAAGAAAAAAAGAAAAAAAGAAAAAAATATATATAGAAAGAAAGAAAGAAAGAAAGAAAAAGAGAGAGAGAGAGAGAGAGAGAGAGAGAGAGAGAGAAAGAGAGAGAGAGAGAGAGAGAGAGAGAGAGAGAGAGAGAGAGAGAGAGAGAGAAAGTAGTGGGTGAGGCCAACATACCTCACCCAAGAACTCTCCCTATAAAGTAATGCAGATGTACTTCTAAGGGAGAATACCCGAATGATTATAAGAGTTTTAGTGAGTAAGAAACTCATATTATCCTATTACTCATTAATTAGCCAGGATGTTTTTTTAAAGATTTTCTTCACATTATAAAAAACAAAAAAGCATATATATATATATATATATATATATATATATATATATAAACACAAATAAATTCGTTATATATAAATATATAAAAGATAACTTATTTTTTTTATGCAACAATTATTAAAGCAATAAAAATGTATAATTTGTTATTAACTCTCTTATTATAATAGCACATATATTAACTATATATGTTACAAACAAAGCAATGTTTCAACTTACCTTCATAGCAAATATTGTACCACTGTCATTTCCTGTTATTTTACGTACTTGAAAGACTTTTCCATATCCACCTTTTCCAATAACTTTGCAAAGTTCAAAATCTTGTGGTCCAGCTCTTTCTCTTCCACGATTAACATTTTGTTCAGATATAGCAACTGTCTCTACGCCATCCGATCTGTTAAAATACCATTGTTATTATGTTAGTATATTAAATCGACTTACAAACTAAAAGTAAAAATCTACTCACTCAATTATCTCATTCACATTCGGATTAGCATCATAGTCTTCCTATAAAAATGTGACAATTTGATTGAAATAATAAGAAGTATGGAATGATAAAAAGAAAATATTGAGATTCGTGAATGGACAAGCAGGAAAGTTACCTCGCCAATCTCGATAACATCATCGTCGGACTCGTCCCTATTTACTGTATCCACGTCGTGCAATTCGATATCGAATACCGCAGCCATTCTGGACGCGATTGCTTTATATCAAAAGACGTCCGCAGGCTGAAGAAAATGTGAATCGTTTCGATGCAGCGTGCAGTATCTGAGAAATATTGTTGCACCTTAAATTGCAGAAACCTTGAATTACTACTACCACCTTCCTTGCACAAACTGTTCTGTCGCAGAGCATACCAAACACCCTCACTTCATCAATTCGTTGATTGGTTGAACGTCTTTGTCATCGGTTATCATCGAGTGGGAGAAAACATATTTTTGACCAATCAACGCACACATTTAGAGTCTTGTTCGATCCCACTACGAATCGTCTGACGTGATTGTTTTTCGCGCTGTTGCCGCTTTTACCATCCATACATGACCTTTAACGCGGTACGTTCAAATAACATGATTATTATCATGAAAATGATCTTTGTTCCACGAAATAATGAAAGAATTAAGAAAATTCTAATTATATATGTTCTAATTCGAATCGTATTCAAGTTACTATACATTAAGATACGATGATTTAGACAAAGGATAAATGAGCTTGAAATTCTATCGTTATGGTTATTTCTACGCAATGTTTTTCTTTTATATTATTATCCGACCCGAAAGAAAAATAAATGTTTATTATATTTAATTATTTATTTTCTATTTTAATTTTTAGTGAAAGGAATCGAAACAGATTTTAATAAGTAGATATAATATGTATTATTATTCAAATTTCATAAAATTATTTCTTCGAGTGTTTCAGTTCTTATCACGTGCTGATATTTTTTGATCAGACATCATAAAGTGAAGTGAAACAATAGATTTGTTATCGCTATTTAAATTGATAAAACATTTTATTTATAATAAGATTACACAGACTTCGTCTTTGCTTCGTATCGGTAAAATATCGTTATTTAAATTGGAAAAAGTATTTTGTTAATAGAATTAAAAGAAATCACGCAAAATGACTATTCGTCATCACGTTATAGGATACGAAAATTTTTTACAATTTTTTGAAAATTTTCAGACCAAAGAATCGGTCTTTGTATTATATACGGGTACAAAGCTTGAAAATGGTCAAAGTTGGTGTCCTGATTGTGTTGAAGGTAAAAAAAATTTCATCTTTTTCATTTGTTTTAAACTACATAACCTATTTTGTAATAAGACAGTAGTTACCGATATACAATAAATTTATTTTTGTATTATGGATCCAATTAAAATCATTTCTATTGTTTCATTTCTACTAGAAGTATTTTAATAAATATTATATTAATTTAACATAGCGGAGCCATTTATAGAAGCTGGATTACAAGTACTCTCTGAGACATCCCATTTTGTTGTGGTTGAAGTAGGAGATAGAGCATTGTAAATATATGAGATTTTTTCATTAAATTTCTTCATATGTAGAATTTTTATATAATAAATATTTGGTATTTAAAATTTGTAACCGTTACTACATATTATTTCGCTTATATTTTCTATACTTTATAATATATAATGTTGTATGATGTAGAAATATCTGATCTTTGATTCTATTTCTAGCTGGAAAAATCCTAATTGTATATTCCGTAAAGATAGTAAAACTCAATTGAAAGTATTACCAACATTGGCTCAATGGGGAACTCAAAAACGTTTACAAGGTAGTGAATGCCAAAAAGAAGAACTTCTTAATATGTTATTCAAAGAGGAAGATGATTAAAATTGGCAATTTTATATGGTGCTATTATTTTATAATTCAAAAAAGCATTGAATATTAGAATTACTTTTCTTATGTGAGAATGATTTTTCCATTACTTTCTTGTTTATTACTTCTATTTTATAAAAAAGAATCATTAAAATAATTGTATATAATTTAATTCTTTACTTTATAATTTTTTTTCTAGTTAAAATAATTTTCAATTTTATTGGAAAAATTCTTTAAAAGGATTTTTTCAAGAAAATTGTTTCCCAGTGATTTATTTTACTAAATGAAATGTCATGTCAGAGATATTTCAAAATTTCTAAGGAAAGATAATATTGTCACGTCAACAATGACTTCATAAAAATTATTAATGTGCAAAGCATATTTTGAAATTTGTCACACAATCATAGAGTGAAAATCCTTAACTTATAATTGATATAATAAATTCGAAGTGAAAATTTTTTCAGTAGACAAGACTATTATGACAGACAACTTTCAATAGAGAGACTATAAAAACAACTTTCTAAATTTAACCTTAAAAATATTTTTTATTAATACAATTGTAAGATCCCGTTACCATTTATGTATAATTCTATTGTTTCATTGCATGCTATATATTATATAATATTCACATATTATTCTATGGCATTTATTCTTTTAATTCTTCCGATGGTGGTAAAATGCGTACAGAATAATGAATCTTTTTATTCCTCATGACACTATAAGTATTATCAAAGATGACAGAATCTAAAACAAAAGAAAATGAATAAGAGTATATAACATGATAGCATGTAAAATTTTAATAACGATGACTCACATGTAGCTGGTTTATCACAGGTTACAACGCCTATTTCATTTAATTTGTGCGAAGCTATTTTTGTAATAGGTACAATTTCGGTTTTCATACCTGACGTATCCTCTTTCAAAATACCGAATTTAATATCATAATCTTCTGTGCGAAAATCCCAACTGTATCCCAAGGAAGTATGTTATTACATTTTATGTTACACATATTTATTTAAAAGGTATACCTTAAAAGAGATCCCTCTTCGGATGTAGTTAAACTAAGTTCTAACTTATCTCCTTTACGGATAATGACAGTAGTATAATCCGTAGATTTATCACTTTCCATTTTATCCATGTACATTTCTTTTGGTATTTTACCACCTTGACAAATCTAAAAAAATGTAGAGAGAATATTACAATAGTAGAGAGAATATTAACGATGTTATGATTACCTTTGTTACGAGTTTTGGATTCCCATCGGGATCTTTTAAAGTGCCGCCGAAATGAGCAGGCATTTGATCGGTTGGAACTAGTTCCAATATCGCAGGTTTCCATTTTGTTGGATCTGCTTTGAAAATTTGTATTTTTGATAATGTATATTCGTTCAAAAATCTTTTCGCGACGGAAAAAGCAAAAGAGAACATTTTTGGGGCTGCAAAAATAATAATAATTGATTGATAATATTTCATATGAATAAAAGTAAATAATTTTAAATGTCAATAACTTTGGCTGACGTACCATTAATAATGTAACACATTTTTAAAATTTCTGGATAATTCGCTTCGTACATTTGAATAGCACTAATGACAACTTCACCGGCTGAAAAATGACAATGTTTTTTTTTTATTAATCATCGATATGTATATTTAAAAGATTTATGACATTGATATAATTTAAAAGAAATGTTACAATAAAAGGTAGGCTTTTATCTTTCATAGAGAGTTCACGGTTTTACCTGAATGCTTTACCTGGCCTCCACAAGTATTGTTTCAGATTGAATCCTTCCATGTCGTAGATGACAGTTATTTTTCCAGCGAGTGGACCATGCTTTTTTACTTGTTCGTTACATATTCTTAAATAATTTTCCAAATATTTTATGAAACTCTTTATGACGTCTCTTTTCGTAATAACGTGAAGAGTTCCGTATATATCAAATCCAGCGAAAGGTACAACAACAACTAGAAGAATACATTTAAGATATATAGTGAAGATAATAATGTTTCATTTATAAAAAGATTTATGTAGCATTATACCTGGTGCATTTTCTTTATCGAATCCACTTAAACCATGTGGCAAATAATTTTTGATAAGTTCCGGTTCATCCCATTCTTCTATTTTGTCAACTTCCCATTGCTTTCGCCATTGCAATGACTTAACAGAAATAAGGACATTTTTTGTTGTTTTTTCTTTCTATTGTTGTTTTTTTTACGTACTTTTTTTTTTTTTTTATAAAAAGGGCATGGAGAAAGAGATCTCTTTAATTAATCATCCAAATCTCATTTATATCGACATTTTTATTTCGTACTCACGTTCCTCAGCATTTTCTCGGCCGCCGTAACGTTCCAGCTTCTCGCTGGAAATTTATAAAGATTTTATAAAGATTTTATAAAGAAAAAAAGCGACGAATAGTTCTATAAAAATTCTTCATTAAGAGATTTTAATTAATTAATTTATTTATTTATCTATTTAATTTTATTTAAAACGAGCGAACATTAATATGTCGAACACTAGGACGGTCACCAGAAACTGATATTCAATTCCGCAGGCTATTCAGAGCATTACAAAGATTATATTTCGTGTAATATAGAAGACTGAAAATATATTTCTTCATAAAATTACATTCTAATGTTAAAAGTATGATAATGAGTTTTCCTTTTATATCTATTTAAATTTTTAAGTTTACAATAAAAATCATTAGATAAATGCATCGATTTATGCAAAACTAGTTCGATAGTCAATATATTAACATATTGCAGATCAGACATTTTATTGTTAATCTATTTTTTTCAGCTATTTTTTTTCTGTGTCAAATATTTTTAAATTATTTATAGCTTTTTAGAAGTTAAAAATTATCGTCATACTGAATATTTATCTTTAACGAATATTTTAAAATTATATGAGTTATCAATATAAATTTTTATGTACTAAAACCTTTTTTTAAAGTGTGATATTCAGTAAACCATTCAAATAAATGAAATTACAAACATAACGTGTTTTACTTCTTTCCCCATTTGTAATGGAATGGATTTCTATTACTAATATTCGTAGAATCTGGTAAGTTTTTTTTTGAATCTATTAACTCTTTTATTTCTTTATAATTTCTTATCACTTCGAAAAAAAAAATCTTCATATCTTATTTTACATTAAGAATTCAGTATTTGATATAATCTACATGAACTTACTCAGATAAAATTATTAACCGTTACTAAGACGTAACTTGTTGATTAATAAATATAAAATGCAAGATATCTGATTAACGACTCATAAAATCGCAATATAATCAAATTATATCGAAATGGAAGATATATTGATATCCTCCTATAACGAGTTAATATCATTCATAACGAATTCCAAAGTTTTTTGATCCGAAGAAAGACGCTTTGTTTTTAATTCGAATGAAAAAGATATTTACTATGCGGAACGGACGAATATGAATTATGTTGACAACGTTGGAATCGAGTTTCTAACTAATAATAAAGTCTTCCAACAGAATTAGTTAAATTTGAAATTTTTATTTAAACGTGAACGCGATCTCACGATTAGAAAGGAAGAAATAACAATGATGAAAGCAAAAGTCTAGTACTTCGCAAAATTACGAGCCACAAACACGGCGATAGTTCGCTAAATGACCGATTATTACGCAGCACATTCCGTTGTTATAATGAGCTAGCTTGAGTTAAATATCTTCTTTTAGTGCTCTCTTTTCGATATCACCCAACGTCATTAAAACGAGCCGATCGAAACTCGGTTTTTAATGAGCAAATATATGTATTCCGTCTTCTATATCTTGTTTATTATAGGTATTCTTCGAAACAATCGTGGATTCAATTTCCTTATCGACGATTTCACAATTAATCGATCAATAAAATATTTCTCTCTTACCTCGTAACCAACGAAGAAGAAAACGATCATCGTGATGAGGTTGCAGGACATCAGCAACGATTCGTCTAAACTAAAACACATTATTTAATTAAATAAATTAAATATATATTATAATAAATGAATCGATCTAATCGATTTGTTCATATCATCGATAAAAAAATAGTATTTAATTTTTAGCAATTTATGTTTTTTAAATAATTATGTTTTAAACGATTTAAGTAATTTAATTAAAAAACCATATTCTTTTCTTTTTTTTTTAATCTGCATTATTTGGTTTTGGAAGTAAATTCTTCAATTAGAAGAGAATGCACAGTATCCTTGTCGTGATGATATAATAAAAATCTTATTTTTAATTTACATATTTCCTTTGTCCCTTCTATTTACTACGTGAAGTTACTACGTAATTAAATATATAAAAAATTCAATGATCATATAACAACCTGGTTAAAAAAAAAAAATAAATAAATAAATAAATAAAATAAAATAAAATAAAAAAAGAAACAGTGGCTAATTAAAAAAAAAATCTTTTTACAATAATATATTAAGAAAAATATTTTATATAAAAATATATAAAATAACACAGCAAAACTTTGCTAAATGACTTATTCACTACTGTACAAAGTACATTTTTTCCCGATTTGATTTAGTTTTTTCTGTTATGAATTATACAGCAATAATTATATTGATAGATTTCTTTTTAGTTGGATTTTTTAATGATAATGACATTTTACATAACAATTCTTGTTTTTATAAGGCTATGTATATGTAATTAATACCGCATAAATAATTCACGGCGCAAATTATTGTAATAAAAAAGTCTTACGGAAAAATATTAACAGTAAACGATTATATAAAAAAATATTTCATTATGATCGATTTAGAAAAATGATTCGTGACCAAGTGAAAGCTTTTTGTCTTCCTGTAAATTTACCTCCGTTTTACGTTGAATGAAATTGGCCACTTTTATATACTTATAGAAAGAGATCTTTTTAAATCTAACACGGCGAACGTACGAAACGAAGATTTATTCGCCATAACGAAACGCTTTCTACACGGCACCTATTTTTCTTCGTAATTGCGTTCAACTACCATTTTCATTTTGTTTGCAATTAACACTTTTAAAACTTAAAAATAAATATATTAAATTATGGATTAAAAGTGTACTAACTGTTAATGTATGCCAAATTCGAAAAAAACGACCTATCAAAATATCATCTTTGCATAAGACGTTTCAAAAAAATATCTAAAATTTTTTTGTCGCTATTATATTATTCACGAATCTTATTCTCTCTCTCTCTCTCTCTCTCTCTCTCTCTCTCTCTCTCTCTCTTTCTCTCTCTCTCGCTCTCTCTTTCTTTCTCTCTCTCTCTCTCTTTTTTTGTGCTAACGAGAAAGTATACACAAAGAATAGCATTTTCTTACGATTGTGAAACTGTAATAAGACATTCTTTTGCAAAAGAAATATGATATAGATCTTAAGAAATTGATTTGAATATACAAAAATCTTTAGATAATATACGTAATATACATAGAATACAGAAATGCATACGAATCAATAAGCTTCACTGAATCATAATTAAATGATTCTTATGTTTATTTAATGCGAATATATTTCTTTTATACTTCGTAATGAATTTTTTAAGATCTCCCTGACCTTGTTCAATTTATGTGTATGTATATATATATATATATATATATATACATATACATAAACGGCACGATAATCTGTTTTACGCGCGTAAAAATAAGCTTTAAAAGAATTCGAATATATCTTTTTGCGAGTACACGTACATCACCGATTCTACGTGAGCTTCAGCTTGAAGCGTATGCTAACGGTTTCACGAAAGAGAGAGAAAGAGAGAGGTAGAGAAAGAGTAAAAAAAAGATAGAGAAGAACTTTCTTCGATTTTTCTTATCAATTTTAGCATTAGTATGAAATAAATATAAGCTTACTTTCATCAAAGCGAAACGTTGATCGTCCAGTAAGTTCAATGATGTCGACATTGTTATTTTTGTGCGTTGACCTTCCCGAAATGGTGACCAATATTGAAATCTATAAAAACTAAATCGTCGAAAAAATTTTCAAAAAATGATCATATCTCAATTTTTCAAAAAAAGAAAAAAAAAGAGAAAAAAAAAAAAGAAAAAAAAAAGTAAATGTTTTAATGAAATTAATCGATTACGGTCAGGAAATAACAATACTTACGATAGAAAATAAAATTAAACAAAAGAAAAAGAAACAAATGAGAAAAAAATAGATTAGATTTACGTATTATGAGATTACGTATGCATAAGATTACGTATCACTTTTGCAACCAACAACACTCTATGAAGTAGTGGATAAAGAAAGTAAAAAAACTGCACTCGAATGTAATTCTTATTCGATGCAAGTCAATAGAAAACTGAAAAGCAAGTGTTGCGCGTGACAACTTAATATCCACTAAGTAAGAAATATTCTATATAACGTTGGCTCCCTCCAGATCATTCGATGCCAAGCATGGTGGGGTACCTTTTCGCTATCGAAAGTTATCGTTCAATTCTATCGTTTCTAAGGTTTATAAATTGCGTATGTTGTATCATGATACAATATTTTTTTTAATTTTAGAAAAAAAATTTAAAAATGATAAATGTACATATACAAAAGTTTTTTAAGTTCAACTGAATTCAAATATAATATCAAAAATTTAATAATTCAAAATATCATCTACTATATGGTGAACGTCGTATGACATTTATCGTACACAATTTTTATAAAATCAAATAATAAAACATTAAAATTAAAAATAGCAGATACAAAATGGTGAACTTTTTGTAGCAAATATAGCATAACAATTCATAAATTATTTATACGAATATTATCCAACTGAAATTTCCAGAACATTATTATCTAACGGAACATTATGATCCTTTGATAATTAACAACGAATAGCAAGTAATTTCAACTTTGCATAACAAATTTAGATAGTCAAAAGTAAATAAAAATATCAGATAAAAAATATTTTGAAATCTGTTTTCTTCATATTCAATGTGTATTGTTCACAACAGAATAAAACGCTTCGTAACTCTAATTAATTGATCAGATTTGAATTAGAATATTTATTGATATAGCTACAACAGTAAGATCTAACGATTTTCTATAACTAAAAAAAAATGAACGGTTACGATATGTTGATATTGTATTTGTTTATTACTTCAATTATTTTATTGCAATCGAACTAACATTTTAATATAATAAATTATAAGAATAATAGTATGCCATATATTATATCACATCGATAATTACATTAATTAATTTAGTATTAAAGATATTGGAATTATAATTTTTAAGTTATTATCATCTTCGCTTTTCCAAGTTAGTACTGCCATCTATGCAAGAAACGATGAAATCTCTCATTGAGTTAATTTCTATTATTGAGATTGACAAATGGAAAAAAGAAATAAAATATAAAATTGCAATAATTATGCATAATAAAAATTATACATTTATGGAATTTTTATCGGATATATTTACATATATTTCTTCTATTTCCAAATAATTACATAGCCTGTCTCGAAAAACCTGATTTCCTCTCCTTTCTACTTTAACCTCTTTCTCATTGAAATATCAATATTTTACATTCTCAAACCTGATTTTTGTCTGTATCTTTTTTCTTTCTTCTTTTTTATCCTTCACACGTTATTTTTCTTTTGAATTGATAAAAAGAATAAAAGTGCAAAAAAAATTAAACGATCATTGACTATTATAATTTAGTTATTATTGACTTTTCGAGAACGAAGATTATGTTAAAATCTTATGAAAATGTACTTTGAAAAAACAGAGAAAAAAAATCAAAGACATTGAACATTGGAAAACGTCGGTTTTTTAAAAATTTATTTACTTATTCACGAATATGACGTATACCTGTTCTGTATTTACAAACTGGTACAATCACCTATGACCTATACCTACAGTTCGGTATGATTCGGTATAATTCGGTAATGTTCGGTAATCATTGCAATCACAGCGACGCCAATATGCTTTCTCTACTTGCTCATTTTCACACCGCAAACAACTAACTGCAACTTGGCTTGGAGAAATGCTTGCTCGAAAAATGGTGGGGGAAATTCTTTCTATTACTGCCTCTTATTCGCCGAACCTGCATTCTTTTCAGAATCGATATTGTTCAACGAACTCTTCTTATATACCAGCGAAACTTTTGTGGTATGGCAGTTACGCTCATAATTTTACCTTTCATTGGTCTCTTTGTGATATACCAAATAAAAGAGTGAACATAATATAAACGAGTAAACGTTAAACATTATATATGAGTTTGTTTTGAAGAATGCACCAAAATTACGATTTCGTTAACATACACAAGCAACGGACTTCTGCTACATTTCCAAGAGAAAGAAGATTGTGTGAAGTGTAAGTAATTTTCTAAACAATTATTTCTATTATAATTGTTAAACAAGTATTAGAATGATAAGAAATGTTGAAAATTCCAATAAATTCATATAAATTTGATAAGTTTTTAAAAATATGTTAGTTCATTAGCGTGTGCCTTAATTTGCTTTTCTTATCTTGTTGAATAGTTTGTACAGTTGTCAATTAACTTATAGATGGACATTGGATATGAGAAAGATATTTTAGAAAAACAAAATTATTTCATTAAAAATAACAGTAAAAATTCCTACAAGCAAATAATAAGTTTATATAATGGTAACTTTAATTAAATCAATGAGTATTGATTTAAGTAGGATGACTCATGATATATATTTATACATCTAATATCTTATATGAGAAATCTATTATGAATCTGTATGGATATTTTTGATTATATCAAAGTATTAATTAGATAGATATTTCAAATAATAAACATATTATAATGAACATATAAGATTATTCTTTGAAACATTTGTAATGTTATTGGTCAAAGAAGCAGCAAAGTTAGGTAGGCTCTAATTAATCTTGTGATGATATAAGAAATATATACTAAAAATATATCTTTCAATTCTTAATATATAGCATGTAATCTCTTCTAACGTTTTATTTTTGATGCGAAGAAATATTGCTAATATAAAAATTATTTAGATGTATTTTGCATAGTAATAAAATACTCTTTAAATTCGTAATGGTGAATGATTCATTATCATGTTATGCTAATGTGTATAAATTGTTTACTATTCGTGTAATATATAAAAATGTGTGCATGTAACATAACACACACACATACACACATATACTTACATACTTACGTTCGTATACACATATTCAGATATCTATAAAGATATGACGTTCTAACGTTTCATTACATATAACCGGATACGTATAATCATTGGTAAGCTCCAGACATCTTCGCATTTCATAATTGGTCATTGTCTAGCGCGAGAAAGAACACCAAACGACAAAATCACATTGTCCATCGCGAAACGTTTGACTCTTATATAGATTTGCCGGGTACCACGAGTTCGTTTTACCAGTCGGCCATCTTCGTTGAGATTCGGCAACGTTCGGTACACGATGCGCTCGAGCGGCTCTTTAGCCTTCAGTATATCAACATCTGTTGTAGTAGTAAGTGGGTTGGAGTAGGTTTTTTCGATTCTTTTATAATATTATATATTTCCTTCAAAAACGATGTGAAATCTATTAAAACTGATCGTGTCCTTTATATGAAGTCTATTTTAATAAAAATTTTATTTATATTTATACACGACGTAGCCATTCGTCCGAGTTCTGTTTTTTTTTTTGTATATATATGTATACGTGGAAACGCGTGAAAGAGAGAAGCGAATTCGCGGATGCCATGAAGACACACGATTCATCGTTGGAGCCTGTGACCATTGGGTTCAAGGTATGTTTCGATGTATGTGTCATAATGTTTTTTAAAGATAACCTATTAACCTTTTTTGACGTTGTTATTACTAAATATAGTTCTGCGTTTGTGACTCGTTTTACATTTACGAATAATAATTAAACGATGTTTACGATTGTAATAAGATAATAATAATACAATTTTTTTTTTCAATATTTATTCAAACGTTTCGTTAGTTTGTTTGCGATAATAAAATCGTTCGTATCAATATATACTGCCCCATGTTTATTTTTCATTTACAATCTATAGGTAGGTACGCACAGTTATCGCTTTATAACGGTCTGCCATTTTTGTTATTGAAAATAATATAGAAATCTTTTTTAACGCGATCAATTTGTTTTTTCAAATTTGAAAAATAGAAACTCGATGATTCCAAAGAGACATATATCATCATGATCGTCGACATCGATAGTAGAACTCTTGGACCGTTTTAATCGTGATTTAATTTGGTACGCGAGCCGGCGTAAAGGAAAAGTTAGGTACATTTAACGTGCTCATACAAATATACACACATACTTACTCTTCCTCTCTCTCTCTCTCTCTCTCTCTCTTTCTGTCTCTCTTATTTTCACTTTGTATTTTTAGTGTTATTGGCAACGTTTGTATTATTAAATATGTGTTAGCGAGCGTGCATCGTGAGAAACTTTTCACATAAATGTGACAAAAGGAAATCGAAATGAATTTTCTTCTCACGTGTCTCTCTCTCTCTCTCTCTCTCTCTCTTTCTCTTTTTATCTATCTATTTTGCTCTCTTTCTTTTTCTCTCTCTCTCTCTGTTTATCTCTCTTTCTCTCTCTCTGACACGAATCTTTCGTCCTTCTACGTTCGTCCTTGTTACATCGTACGTGATCATACACAAATGCGTTTATATTTATGTCGATGTTATGTGTGTCTCATCAGAGATAAATAAACTGAAGAACAGAACGGAAAAAATTGATATTGTCCGAGTGTAGATAAATTCATTTTACGAAATCTTTCATTAGGAAATATATATGTGTAGACGAATGATGTTTATATGGAAAGTTAGATGCCTTGAAAAACATGTGCATCGACTCGATAATAATCGAATATTAAAGACTTAAAATGTCTCGTAGTATATACCAACGACCATTAATAGCATGCATAATTTTCTTTAATATTGACAAATCGATCCAATATAATACTATTTTTGTATTTTCTATTCAACAATTTTTCAATGATATAATCGTACATATACGATGAAACCGGTTTGATCTAATCGAACCGATGAGATAATAATTCATGTAATTTCCTTAATTTTATTTTAATATAATATAATACGTAATATGTATTAAGTTAAATAATAAATCATAAATAATAAATAATAAAATAAATAAAAGTTTGTATACCAATTTATTGGAAACAATGTACGTATATGGAAAAGAGATGTTTTAATAAACACTCGCGAAGAGATAAAAGAATATACGTGTTATTATTTTTTTATTTTTCTTAACTTTTTTTTTCTTATTTTTTTTCTCTTTTTCCTCTTTTTTTTTTTTTTTTTTTTTTTTTTTTTAACACGGACTGTTTACGTAACTCATGAGAAATAATAAATATCTTCGGATTTCATTAAAAGGAAAAATTTTTTTTAAATAACAGAAAGAAAAATGACACCAACTTATATATCAAGAAATATGTATTGAAATTATTTACATTAGAAAATCGATTAATCAAATATCAAGTTATTTGAGAAAGTTATTTTTGTAGAAGAAACGAGCCATATATATTTATGTTATTACAAGATTAATTAAACATATTTTTATACATTCAGACGACAAAAAAGATGCGATATAAAATTATAAAATTCCGAATGAACATTTATTATCAACAATTGCAATGATTAAGCTGTATCATTCGATGTTTCAAGAACAAATCGATCGACGTATGTTAGATATATGACAAAACCTACGGGATAATATTATGTACAGTAGATCACAAAAATATTCAGATATCTTTTGAAATCGAATCTTTTTTTATTTTCTTTCTTTTTTTCCATTTTTTTTTTTACATCGGCCCGAAAAGAAGGTATGAATTTTTGAATAGATATGGAAAAATTAATGTTATTACGTGAAATACATATGATAAATGAAAATAAAAAAAAAAGGCGACAAAAGAATAAATAAAAATAAAAAATAAGAAATTGCATTTTTTATTCCAACACATAAAATAATCATTATATCATAAAACTCGACATTTCATCACGATTTAAAAGATCGTTTTATATTCTTTAAAGATTTAATCCTTGACGATATTAACGACATTAGACAAGTAAATCTTTTTAGAAAAATATTCGAAGTATTTCAATTTTTGTTTAATTCTTTACATATAATATTCCATAAGATTCGATTTATTTTGACAAAACTATTCGTATATTTAAAACGTTCTTTATTGAGTATACCAATAAAAATGTTTTTAATTCAGAAGATCTCTGAATATTTTTGTGATTTACTGTATGTGTAGGGTATGTAACGAGGCGTGAACGTTATGCGTCTCCATTAAAGTATCAGCTGCGCGAGTCAATTGGCTACAAACATGTGCTTTCAAGCAGAAACTTTTTAATGCTGATAAAGCATATAATTTTTATACGTAAAAACGATCATTACTCCTTTTTTTTATTATTTTGTTTTATTCTTTTCTTCTCTCTTTCTCTCTTTATATATATATATATGTCTTTTTTTTGTTATACTTCCGTTATTAATTAATAATTAAAAATAACATTTGGAATCTTCACGTACATCGCATCTCGTATTTTTTTACAGCGTGGATCGAGGACGCAGAAGAATTATCGAGCCTAATGTCCGTATGGTCGACGAGCACTGGACGCAATTCAGTGTTTGGTGGCGAGAACGGAGCCGGACTCCCCTCCTCCCACTTACCTATCCACGTAAACGTGGGTCATTTACATACACGAAACGCTAATGAGCATTGCTATCACAAGAGATTCTACGATTTTCAGGTTGGTCGACGTTCTTTTTAAAAATCATTATATTTCTCTTTCGATACGTACGTTTTCGATACGAACTCGTTTTAGACTTTTACTAGTTTTTTAACAATATAGATCATTCCTTCCATATTTTATCAACCATATCGCATCATGAGAGTTCGTTTTAAATTCATATGGAATATTGCTTTATATTTATGAAATCGTATAACCATCGGTTATAGGATCAGAAAGGTTTTATTATTATTATTATTATTATTATTATTATTATAATTTTTTATATTTCAATATTTTCTTTTTTTCGTAATTATAAAAGACATTAAAGATAGACATACGGAGTTTATTTTCTTGTTTCGCAGATAAAAATAAAATGTATCTTGAGGTTTGATTTAATTCGGTTATTTGGGTTAGCGAATATTCGTATGGAAGCTCTAAAAAATTTGACTACCTTTTGGAGGCCTTCGTATGATCTTGATAATCGCTTATGACGTGCACGCTTTCATAATTAGTACAACGTAACGAAGTGCATACGTGCTAATGTGTCTTATTTCAATCCAAATCCAATTTAATGTAATACGTATCCTTTTCTTCTTCCTTTCGTAATCTGGATCGATCGATCACAGAAATAAAAAGAATCACATGATATATGTGTTGATCGTGTTGTGTGCGCAATATTTTAAGCTCAACATTTTTTCGATTTTCAATATCTTTTTTTTTTTTTCTATTTTAACAAAAAAGAACATTGAAAAAGTATTGAAAAATATCATTTTTTGGGAACGAGTTAGTACAATTGATATATAACACAATCATTGATGTAAATAAAAAAGAGTTTGGATATATCAAAAGTGCCGGATTGATGAAAAAAAAAAGTTAGAGGAAATGATTTTAATAACAACTAAGAAACAATTAAAAAAAAAAAAAAAAAAAAAAAAAACACGATGAAGATCATTCCTGGATTAACGTTCACACACATAAAAAAAAACGTTGTGTCGTGTATAATAAGCGTAAAGTTAGATGTAGTCTCGTTTCTCACTTCCTTTCTCACACTTAGTCTTCATTCTTGCCAGATTTCCCAGCGTTTTGATAATCCCTTTTCCTTTTCCTAGTCAATTATTTCATTAATATCTTTCGTTCTTATTGTTTCTTTCGTTCAGCATTCCCGTTGGTTTTTCTATCCTACGCGGGACTTTTGGCAAGTTCCTCGCACCGGCGTTGATAACGACTTTCGGTATGTTTTCATGCTTCTTTATGAGCCTCTTGCACTTGTCATATCCGCAAACGATAGGTCGATTATCTTGGTATAAGTGGAAGTTATTCGAGTGTGAATGAAAAATACAAAATAGGAATTCTGTACAGCGAGACAAAAAAAAACAATTAATTACATTCTACCATGAACGAATGAATTTTTCGTTTTTTTTTTTTTTTTTTTTCCATGTCTTTCGATTGATTAGTCGAAGATGTCGCAGTCGGGTGATGGCCTTCACACACCAGGTTATCTCTCATGGAGAAAATTGCAGCTGAGCAGAGCAAAATTGAAGGCGTCCAGCAAAACCTCGGCATTGCTCTCGGGTTTCGCTATGGTATGACTAGAATATTTTCTTTAACATTTATTATAATATATGTATATCATTCTTATAGTTTTTTTTTTTTTATGCGTATATTAAATCATAGTTAAACGTAGACAATAAAGAATATGAAGATTATAATTGTCAATAGGTTGCTATGGTGGAGGTACAACTAAACTCTGATACAAAAGTTCCTTCGGAGATGTTAATTGCTTTTGCAGTTTGTACGACGTTACTAGTGGCTGTTCACATGTTGGCGTTGATGATATCAACGTGTATTCTACCGAATATCGAAGCGGTCTGTAACTTACACAGCATAAGTCTTGTACACGAATCGCCACACGAACGTCTCCATTGGTACATCGAGGTAGCATGGGCGTTCTCCACTTTACTTGGTTTACTTCTATTTCTATTAGAGATAGCGATTCTCTGTTGGGTAAAGTTCTACGATTTTTCTCAGGTTGCCGCATGGTCGGCCTGTATAGTGTTAATACCAGTATTGATAATCTTCCTCGCTTTTGCGATACACTTTTATCGTAGTTTGGTAGCTCATAAATACGAAGTTACTGTATCCGGTATAAGGGAACTCGAATTGCTCAAAGAGCAGATCGAATCAACAGATACCGAAGGTAGAAACGGTATAAACTTATTACAATCCGGTGTAACACACGTTGTGTGATATCGAGTACTTCGACTTTGAAGAAAATACCATTGAGAAGCGTCTGTGACGCGGAAAGGATTTCATCGATTTTTTACAATCATTTTCTCTCCCTTTATCCAATTACATTTTTTTACTGAGCGTTAACGTAGATCAGAATCGTACATATATGTATATACTAATTATTGTTTTTAAGAATAACGAAAGTAACCAACTCTTTCAACTTCTTTTATTATTTTCGAGTTTTTGGGACTATGTATGTGAAATATCCATAATCTTCCTGGAATGTGAGTTTGGTGGGAGAACTTTAGGGAAATAACAAATAATTACGTACGTATGTAAATGTGTTTCACTAGATACTTGAAATCCTATAAAAATTTTTTATATGAATTTTTGTGATTTTTTGAAAAACGCTTATAGAATAATTTACTTTATTAAATAATCAAAATGATTTAATTAACATGACATTTATGCGAAGGGTACGAACAAAATTTCCTATTATTATTACTATTATATGGTGTTTATAAATGATAAAGATATGAAAAGATATTGTAACTTCTTTACCTTTTAGATTTCTCTCGTCTCTTTTCGCATATATAACGTAAGTATTGATTTTATTAAAAGTTGAAAATAAAGAAAGGATTATATAATGAAATCTTTTCATCTTTATAAAAATTATTTCATTTATTTTTATATAATAATTTACAATTTTCTTAAAATTATTTTCTTTCTATACATAAATTAATGCCCTTCAATTTTCTAACGAATTTAATTAAACTCTGTAAATACTTGACCATATACATTAATTAAATTTATTTAATTTATCAATGCTAAGGAAGAAGATCTATAACGATCATAGTAAATAGTACAAGCTCTCTCGCTGTTTTATCGACGATAAATTAATTTTAGTTTTAGAGAAGTGGCGCTGCTGAGCCATCGACAAGCGCAACATTTTTATAATCGTAAGTTGGCAATGAGGTTTGGATTTGACGTGTGTGTGTATTATAATTATTTGCAAAACGCTGATTGGTCAAGAATATATCAAACAAGAAAGGAATTTTAATAACAATTATTTTTAAACGATTTAAACTTTATAAATTAATTTATAACAAAATGTCTCATTATTGTATTCATTTGACGTTCCTTGATAAACATTCATATAAGAATAATAAATTACATCACATTTAGCGTACTTCTTATTGGTTCATTCATTGCTTGTCCAAAAACTTTTATAATGTTAGTGCTATAGAAGGGAGGACACTACAGATGTAATGGCTGACGGCTGTTTGTAAATATCGTGTCTCGTCCGAATTTTTTGACAATTAAAGGATCTACGTTCTCAGGTTCGTGTAATATTATCAAATTTAGATGTATATTAAATTCTTCATTTTAATAGTAGATTGTTTTCTTTTTCCTTTTTTTTTTTTTTTATATAGATAAATATTGAGAAAGGGAGAGAGAGAGAGAGAGAAAGAGAGAGAGAGAGAGAGAGAGAATGTATGCCGCGTGTCAATTGTTTCTTAATAATATAATAATACAGCAAAAACGGAATTCTTTTTTAAACAGAACATTTAATTGAAATTGACTTAAACAATCCTAACTATTACCTTATGTCACAATTTTATAGTTACTCTTATAAAATAAAAATGCATAAGATCACACGTAAAATGCATAATTATACAAATAGGACATTATGATTCTCAATATAAAAAAGATCTTGCAACACTCGTAATCTTATAAATTTTATGTAGGAGAATTTATGATACTGTGTATGAGTGATTATTTCCTCTTTGTCCTTCTCTTTATCCCCACTCCTACTGCAGTACTCTTTCTCTCTGATGCATACATACACACGCACACTAATTCACCTACTTCACTCTCATGTATCTCGATTGCGGTTACGTTCTGCGCTAATTTTTTTTTTTTTTCCTTTACAGTACTATAAGTAACGATCGTGATCCAACGTTCTCCTTCGATTTTTCTCCCTTTTTTTTTTTCTTACTGTACTTTTTAACAAAAAAATATATATACATATTATCAACGTATATCTATCAACGAATATTGTGTGGTGCGTTTAATATATCTGTTTATATTTGCTTATAAGTACTACGCATAAGTACTACGCATTTTTCTGCTGTTATATCAATTTCATGTGGCATATATGTGTGTGTCTGTGTATATATATATATATATATATATTTATATATATATACATGTGTAATAATCATATCCGTCGATGTTACATGAAAATTAACGAGAAGACTTCGTTATACGAATGATTTCTATTGTCTGTTCATAGAAACGAATCCCGCATCTCTCAGATAGGACGTATACAAGGACATATAATTCAAACAGAAATTGCACGCATCTCCCAAGGTTACAATTAAGAGGGCATTAGGTATTTTTCTTTCTTTCTATTTTTTCTTTTTCTTTTTCTTTTTCTTTTGTTATTATTCGTTATTATTTCTTTTTTTTTTTTTTTTTTTTTTTTTATACGTATTTTTCCTCATCCTTCGTTCTAAGAAATCCCCTACAGGTAAACTTTCAATCTGTCGTTTTTTTTATCTATTGTCATTTAAATGTATATCATGCTCGATGCAAAGTACAAAACTTTTTATGTACTCTATGATTAGTATTATTTACTAAACAAAGTAGAAAAAGTTAAGAAAGAGCGAGTTTATAATCATTAAGTCAAGAAATATTATATTATAAGGAAAGAAACGAGAAAGAAAGAAATATTGATATTCTTGTCCATTTAAATATTTATAGAATGATTCATTTAAATTGTTCTAGTTAAAATAGTTTTTACAATTTTTAGATAAAATGCAAATTTATCGTTACAAAATTATCATATGTTTATATACATACATATCTATTCTTTTCAGCGATAAAAGTTTTTCCGCTTTCGTGGAATATGTTTATTTTTCACACGTACTGATAAGAACAGTAATAGAACGTGTTCAATTTTCAGAATGTGCATACGGTAACTGTAAGGCGACATATAACATACGTGTACACTATAAATACATATATACGTTCGAGTATTGCGACATTATAATAAAATAATAAAATAAAAAAAAAAAAAAAAAAAAAAAAAAAAAAAATATAAAAAAAAAAATAAAAAAAAAATAAAAAAAAAATAAAAAAAAAAAAAGAAAGTTAAATAAAAAAAGTGTAACGTTGGATTTCTTCTCTTTTGGTGTGTGCGTGATTTTTATTTAATTTTTATTTAATTTAATTTAATTTAATTTTTTTTTTTTTTTTTTTTTTTTTTTTAATGGATTAATTCTCATTTTTTCCCATATACTTTGATTGTTCGTAATTTATTTGTTTTATTTATATTGCCCTTCTATCTCGTTTTTATTTTAATTTCAGCAATTAAATTCGAGACATCGCGAAGATACCTGCGTTGTTAACAATGAGCGACGATTCCGATCTTTGCAAATGTATATGGCCTAACGACTTGCTCATGCAACGTCTACTTTCTATCGTAAGTTGAATTTACTTATCGTTAAATATGACGAAAGAATAATAAATAATCCAATATTTCTATATCGAAACGTTCGATAATATTTGTAAGATTTTATTTAAATGTTTGTTATCGATAGAGAAAAGTATTTTTTGATTGTCATGAAAATTCATCAATATTTGACGATATCTATTGAAGAAAATTATTTTAAAATATTTGACACGTTTACAATTATTTATCTTTCAAAGAGAATTATTATGACTAATAAAATGATACGGTTTATGTATAATGTATATATATCTCATGGACACAGTCGGATCTTTGTCGCATATCGTAATGTAAATAATTTCAAGTGTAGCGTTCGAATTACTCAATGCAGAATTTTTTTTTTTTTTTTTTTTTGTTTACATTGCATTATATGATTTATGTAAAAAATTAGTTGATCTTTGCATAATATCGTTCAATGTCCTTCGAATGTTTTCTTTTCCTTTTATTTTTTATTTATTTTTTATTTATTTTTTTTTTTCTTTCATCGTTGCAATACATATATCGTCGGTGACAAATTTCGGTGAATATTATAATTTTATAAATTAGTATGAAGAAAAGTAGAATATTTTTCTTTTTTTCTGTGTCATTATCAAAAATATATTGTTTCAGTTACGACTAACACAAAATTACTGTACAGACAATGAATGTTTTAGCTTCTCAAGGTGTAGGTATTCTTTTTCTTTTTCTTTTTCTTTCTGTCTTCCTTTTTTTTTTTTTGTTTCTTACGATATTGCGCCTGCGCGTTACAAGTTATTTTATATTCATAACATTTTCTTTATTTTAGTGCCAGGACCGCCTCCTGTACAGCCATCTTCTAATTTTTTCATGACATGTTTATTCTTTGCATTTATTGTTTTAATGTATATTATCAGACCAAGATCTCTTCGACATGCATCATTGCGGAGCAATGTTGCTAAAAATCGAAACGATATATCCGTAAGTGATAGCGTTTATGTCAATAACGTAATATTTAATGTAATCAATATCGAAAATTTTCTTCATAATAATTATCGATAGATTAGAATCAAATTTTTATTTCTAATTATTTTATTAGTTTATATTTTGTTGTTCAAATACTGTTACTTATATTCAATAATGAAAATTAAATATTAGTTCAACTGATTCTGTAAACATAAGATAGAAAAGATGTTTTTATAGGGTTCAAGCGATGATCCTCCAACACCACCACCTACAGGAAATTAAAAAATACAGAAAGAGTAGATGTCTAGAGAAATTTTGTTCTACTCTCATAGTTGGATTAATCAAGTCTGGAAAGTAACAATATTGGAAGAGTAATTATGAATCAAAAGATTCATGATCTGAAATCTTTTTTCTCATTTTCTTTTGTTTTTGTCTCCCCCTCCCCCTTTTTTTTTATTATGCAAATGTTATAAAAATTTATATTCAGTATTAATTATCAAACGATATAATATTATATTTTATATGGGAACGCAGTTTTAATAAAACTATATTTTATATTCTATTCTATTCTATTCTATTCTATTCTATTCTATTCTTTCCATTTCTTCCTATTAACAGCTCGTTCACAGCGAATCGCTAATTTATTCTAATTAATTATTTTACTATCTTCTATAGTGACGCATATGTTATACGTGTATGTTATGACGCATATGGTGTATTACAATGTGTATAGTAATTATGTAAAATATTAGCACTAATTATGATAAAATAAGGCATCTCAAAGTTTAATATTTTATAACACAATTGTATAACAATGGGTATGGCGTATTTATAATTAGTATAAGGGAATTATTTTGTCATAAAAATTTATTATGCAAATTATTCTTTCCATTCCAATTGTATGATAGTTGTAAAAATGTACGATGACTGAACATATTTTAATAAATACTTTTTTTCTTCCGTAATTTAATAAAAATTTACATATATGAGAAGATAGAATGTATAAGTTTATTAATATTGCTTATTATATTATTATATTGTCGATGATATCAACATAAAGTCACTTTTCATATTTAATTATCTATTATTAAAATGCACAATAAAATAACTTTATTTCACGTTTTAATATCTTTATAGAAATATAAAAAAGATTCAATGAGCACCTAGATATTTACAAGTTTATTTTTTTGTTTTTCTTTTTATATTATTATATTTCATATAAGTACGTAGGTAGCCTTGAAACAAGTGTCGACTGAAATAGTAGCCAAACTATAGTAAAGACTAAATTACGCGAGGATTTTTTTTCTACAACCTCTTTTTTTTTTTATAACATCTAATAAAAATACCAAAAATATTTTTCTTTATTCTTAATTATTTAATTTAAAAATTTTTTCGAATTTTTACACGTATATCTTCGACACTGCGATAATAAAAATATCAAACAATTTTTTCATTAGAATACTAATGCTATGTAGTAATAGCTCGAATCAATTAATTTGAAAATTTGGCTAGTTCACAATTTAATCCTAATATTTTTAAATTGTGAACATTTTAAATATTGAAAAACTTATCACGAGAATGCTTATTATATCTATAAAATAAGATTAATAAAACATGACTTTTTTCTTATATTATAATTTTTTATCAAATTGTTTATCACATTCATTTGACGTTTCATACGAAAATTTCAAGAAAATTTTTCTTTTTCTTTTTGCTATATTGTTTGGCATTTATTTCATCTGACATCCTACATGAACAAATTTACAATTTTTTAAAATGCATAGGGATTCATTTTTACAAGAAAAAAATGAGTAATTTAGAAAATGCAAAAGATGAATAATTTTTGAAATGCTGTTATCATCGAAATTATATTAGAAACCGATTTAATAAGCTAATTTTGTTATCGTAATCCGATAAAATATTTTAACGCATATATAAACTAAAATATTCGGATTATCACATTTTTGTACTTTTAAGAGGAGTATTAATTTCATGGAAAATAAATGTAGATTTTTCATATAGATCTAAGATTATGCAGAATATATTACATATTAAATGAAGAATTTTTTTCATAGAATTCTGAATACGAGAAAAATTTTGCAAACCATATCATTTATGTTAACTAGTGTTCAAATTATATGGAACATATGATATAACTTTCTATGTTTAAATTATAAAGACACTTATCGATTAGTTATTCTACGTTTGAACAGGTTCTTTTCTTTCTTTTAACAGTAGTTTTTGTAATCTTTACAGAATTCAGATAAGAAATTCTCATTCATAATTATATTATAGTTTATAATACATTATTATGCGCTATTATGCTTGAAATCATTTATATTACAATATTTACATACAAACTTTGTATGTAACAAATTATATCGGTATAGGAATTATTTCAATTAGCATTTCAATTAGCATTTCAATTCTGAAAGATATCTAACAGATAAATAATTTTCACGAATCCTCATGCAATTTTGCCAAAGTACTTCGTACTTTTTGCAAAACTCCTGTGATTTGTTCATACTTACCAGTAGAGTCTGGTAAATTTTCAAAATTGATAACATCACATATGTTCTTTGAGAATTTTTCTGAAGATGGTAACTTATTATAAGTAGAAGTACTCTGTAATATGGGTGTACCAAAGTCCACTGATTTTATACTTCCCTGACTAGTATTAAATATACTGTGTGGACTTTGTAAACGATTGAATTGTGGTGTGTGTTCATTGGAAGATAAAAGTACTTCTGATTTCATACTAGAATTTAAAGAGCTGCATTTCATTGGTGCATCAAGATTAGATTGCGAGCTAGAATCTTCAAGTTCTACAAGTAATCGTTTTTTCATGCTTTCAAGATCTGATAATGATGGTGAATTTGTCCTAGACAATGAAGATGCACTTTCATCCTAGAAAAATATATAACTTTAATATTATATTTGCTCTTATTAGTTTTTCAAACAAATACACAATGTAGAACTCACAGCTGAATCTTGCGATTGACAATCAAATAAACATTGCTCCGATGTTGATAATGAGGATGGAGGTTCTGGTGGTTTAATAGGTACATCTTTCGGTAAAGGTGGTATAAAATGTCCATTAATAGGTACCGATTCTACTAAACCCTCCGTTCCTATAAACAAAATAAGGTTACATTTTCTAGATTTTTTTTTCTATTATTTAGGAAAAAAGATATATATTATCAGCGAAAATGATAAGAAATTACCACTTAAATCTTCTATTTCCATATCACTAGATACTGTAGGTGAATCGTTCATCAAAGACATGTTTAATTTCAATTTTTTTCTTTTATATCCTTCTGCCGCTTTCTTCCCACTCAGATGGAATAACATATTTTTTTTACTATGAAAACTTTGCTTTTCAGGAGTCCATAATAGATTAAGTTTCTTTTATAAAAATTAGAATTTTTTTTTGAAAATATTTAACAATAATTTGTTTATGAAATATTATTATAAAAATGCTTACATCATGAGTACCTGGTGGAGGTGGAACATTAAATCCAGGATAGTCAAAAATTTTTTTTATATCATAACGATCTCTATCTTCTTCTGCAACAATTTCACCTGGTTCATCATTAGGATCCAATTCTGCTATTCCATCTGAATTGAATAGAGATAATCCTGAATGTTGTAAACGTGCCTCTTCTAACCACCCAGGAGGATAACCAAGTACCCTCATTCTGTGAAACATGTATTAATTGTCATATAAATGAAATGTTATTAATCTAAGAAACGATTTGAGATTATTTTTCATAATGCATGTACTTGTAAATGTGCATAGGTAATTCATAATCTTTGAGGCCCAATGCAATACGCAAATCTTTACTAATTTGTCCAGGAATCATGTGCCCGAATCTTTGATCGTCATCTAAGTGATACCTAATACCCTTATTATTTCTCATACTAAGCTCTTTCCGATTTTTATTTATATTAGCTATGTTCCAAGGCATTTTACAATCTCGTAAATTATGATTTCCTGAACAATTGAAACATGAAATTTGTCGAACACATGAATCTTTTTTCTCTGGCTCTAATTCTTCCTCTTTATCTTCATCAATTACACCTTTATATTTCTACAAATAAATATTGTTAAATTTGAACCATATAAAAAATATTTCTGATGTGGGATATATACATTATTGTAAACTTTATAAAATATACCTTTCTATATTTTGGGATATCCACATTACTTTTAAGTGTGGGTTGTGTATCAATAGTAAAGAGAGATGATGTATCTTTACTATCTTCACCTTCTGTACTAGCTTCTAATAATTGTTGATCACAGTTTTTTGTTTTGTTCCAAATTTCTAAAATTATATTAGAGAAACTACTGTCTGTTATTTGTTGAGACGTTTTCAAAACCAAATCCTGTAAGAATTGTCTTATTTCTTTTTCATATTGCCTGTAATATAACAAACATATTTGAACTTTTAACATTGTTTGTATCGATTGTTTTGAATCGATCTCTCATCAAAATGCTTTAGGAAAGTAAAATACAAAATGTCAGATCTGTCCTAGACAATATATTTTTCATTATATATTGATAAAAAATGATAAATGAATTATAAATTGAAGCAAAATTATTTATGACTCGAATGAAAAGATACGGAATAAAGCTGATATAGTTTTTTTTTTTTTTTTTTTTTTTTTTTTTTTTTTTTTTTTTTTTTTTTTTTTTTTTTTTTTTTTTTTTTTTTCGAAAAAGCAAAGAAAAGAATATTGATGCAAAACCGACGCGTTGTTCATTCTTAGTAAGAATCGAAACTCACCGAGCTATATTTTCATTTTGAAAAATAACCTTAAACATAGGCTTGGAATTGTTTGTTGATTTTACGTGTTGATAAGGTTCAAAGTTTTCGTTGACGTTCGGCGTTTTCTCAATAAACTTATAATCGCCGATAACGTCGCACGTTGAGAGATCGCTCTCTCTTGTCTCGAAGTCATCCTTACTTTCGCCATTATCGTGAACGATTACAATATCGTTTTGGCTCTCTTCCAATTCTATCACTTCATCGTCGGTATCCACAATAGTGATCGTGGAATTCATAGAGGTAGTACCATCGGTCATTGTCTTGATTTTATATAAATTGCAATTTGTTATGAATTTGCATTAATCGTGTTTATATTGTTAACTTAAACATTTAATCTTGTCCTTGCTTAATAACGTTTACAAATACAGATTCAATGGCGCGCCAATAATCTTAATTTTTGGAACTCGATGCGAAAAGAAGGACTTGCGTAAACAATTAGAAACAATACACGCGATGCGTTACGAACTGAATTAATAAAAAGAAAGATTACACTTATTTTGATTTAATTTAATACCTTTGTTTAATTTTATTCCCACTAGCGTTACTTTTTATCCGCCATTTTGGATTGAATCAACAGACGTTTGACTTTACCGACTTTACCAACATGCAGGATAGCCAACATAAATATAATAATAAATAGTTCTGTTAGTTGTTTATAAAGACGAAATTATTAATAAGTGACTTTTGTAGATGGAAATAAATGTTGATGTTTTAGAAAAAAAATATTTTATATTTTGATGCAAGTGTTATATGATTTATCACGTGAATTGAAACTAAGTCGGTGGAATTATCGTAGTTCTTTTTTTTTTTTCTTTTTTTTTTTTCGACTAATTCTACAAAATGCCCTTTTTGAAATGTTTAAAAATTTCTTCTAGTAAAGAGCAATCGGAAAGAACCAAAAGAAATGGATTACGGTTTTCCATATATAGTCCACAAAAGAAAGTTCTTTTCAAGGCACATTATAAAGGCGAATGGAAGGATGATAGGAAACACGGCAAGGGTATAGAAGTAGACAGGTATTCGTTTTGAAATTCACATTCTTCCATTCTTTCTCTCTTTATTTATTTATTCCTTTGTATCGTTTTATCGATTTGTTATTTCATCATAAATCAGAAATGGTTGGATGTACGAAGGTCATTGGTTTTGTGATCGAAAGCATGGTTATGGAGTATTGAGTAAAATTTCAAAGGACGGTAGCGTTTGTAAAGTATATGCGGGTGATTGGATGATAGGAAAAAAGGAAGGTTATGGTAATTTCACTTACGATAATGGTGATTATTATGAAGGGGACTTTCAACGTAACAAACGTCATGGTCATGGCCGTATTTGGTACAAAAATGGCGATTATTATCAAGGCTTTTGGAAAAATGATTTTCCACATGGCAAGGGGATGCTCATTAAAGGTTTGCAGTATCGATGGGTGGCGAATTAAAGAAATCATTTCGTCTATAATAGATTTTTCATCTACATATATATATATTTTTTTTCTTTTTTTTTTTTTTTTTTTTTTTTTTTTTTTTTATTAAATCATTAACAGGAAATGGAAATCGATACGAGGGTAATTTCGTCGATGGCAAGAAAAACGAATTCGGTACATTTTATCATTTAGATACCGGCCAATGTCAATATGGTTATTGGTCAAACGATTCTTGCGTTGATAGTATAATGCGAGATATTAGTTGGCGACAATCGGCTTTGCATCCAACCGCATATGCAATACCGAAAATAAATATATCGACGATATGTTATTGACATTCGATTCAATTAACTTTTCATAATCGTTAATTATAATCAATGAATTATTCGATTGTTAAATGACGATGATAATTTTTCTTTTTTTTTTTTTTTTTTTTTCTTTTTACATAATAACAAGCAAAACTTCTTTAATAATAATATCGGCTTTTCATTACATATATGTGCGAGGAGGAAAATCATGCTTTCCCATTTAGAAACTTTGTTCTTCGATTGCTCTTCGTATAATCACGAAACGTCCTTACTTTCGCGTTATGCCATTAACTAGTTTGAAATTGTATTAAAGCTATCGTTACGAGTAGCAACTCGTATGATTTTCCATGTATGCTTCATTAAAATGAAGAATAAACATTTCCAAACATGGTTCTGATTCTCTCTCTCTCTCTCTTCTCTCTTCTCTCTCTCTCTCTCTCTCTCTCTTTCTCTCTCTCTCTCTCTCTTTCTCTTTCCAACTAGTTTCTAGTTTTTTGTTTCTATCGAGTATCATTTCAATATTTTCCTTTTACCACGGAAATATCTATATCTGTTTTGAAAAAGAACAAGTTTCCATAATAGATATCTAAAGTTCATAGATATAAAACGTAGATTAATATTACGTATCATCAGAGATCCGCGCTATTATCAAAGTTAGTTTATACATTCTACGGATAGATGGCCTTACAAGTTCTTTTATCGATCGGTGAGATCGAGCTTCGAAGACAGTGTTTGTATAATTATCTACTACTACGTCCTAATTGTGAGTAGTTAGAATATATGTACATTTTAAATTTAGGGATTCGACAAAGTTAGATCAACTTTATCAACATATTTGTTTTTAAAATATTCTCATGTTCATATATATATATATGATGATATTTTCTTTAGTAACATAGAAATGGAGGGATAATAGAAGAGATATGTAAAAGGAAGTTTGGCAAAGCAGACATAGATATCCTTCGCCAGAAAGCACTTCATTGTACGTACATATATATATATATATATATATATACACACATCATAGATACATATATACATATATACGTATATACATTTATTCGTTCATGTTTCGGTGTGTGTTAGGGTAAGATAAAACTAACAATAAGTCGTCCTTGGAAGATCCGTTAACGCGGTTAATCTTATCGATCCTCAAGAAAAATCCAACAACGTTTGTCTTTCCATCGTGCGAATAGTGAGGGGCTCAAGCGAACGGAGCCAGGGTAAGGGCACTCAAGAACAAAGTGTTGGAAAACAAAGTTAGGCAGCCGCAAATTTGTAGAGATAACACACACGGCAAGCGTACTTTTCAAACGGAATACTCCATTGGAGGATGCGTTTACCGTCGAAAGTTCGATGTTCCTCTAATACGAGAGAATATACCCACGTATTTTGCTTCCTATATTGCCGTATTTTATCTCTTTTCAAGGGAGTTCGTCGTTGCACCTAAAAAATATAAAAAAAGAAGATAAAAAATAAAAAAATAACTTATTCTTGAGAACTAACTATTTCTTATTATTTCTCTCTTAAAAACTTATTCTTTCTCTCTTTTCTAAACAATATGATTTTCTATGGAATATATTTGACAATATTTGCGTCGCACCAAAAGAAGAAAGAAGAAAGAAAAAAGAAAAAAAAAAAAAAAAGACAAAAAAGGAAAAAAGAACAGTAAAAAACGGTCGCAAAAAATTGTTTTTCTAGACCATATGATTTTTTATAGAATGTATTCAAATTCAATAATATTTACTTCTCATAAAAAAAACCAACTTGTTCTCAAAGAATTACTTTTTCTTTTCTCTCTTCTTTTTATTTTTCTTTTTTTCTTTTTTTCTTTTTTTTTTCAAACGATATAATTTTAATAGAATATATTTCATAATATTTATTATGTGTCTACTTACCTACAAAAAATATTATATATTTCTACACACTTTTATCGCTCTACACGTTAATTTTTATCTATTTGAAAAAAACAGCTCTTTCTCGTTTCTTTTTTCCCTCCGTCGTAAAAGCCAACCACAAAATCGTTATTTCCAGAAATATTTCACATAAGTTTCTCTGCCAGATGAATCTATTCACTTGTAAGCTTTTACTTCGTCCATCGTACATTCTTGATAATAATATTATAATAATAATAATGATAATAATAATAATAATAATAATAATAATAATAATAATAATAATAATAATAATAATAATAATGATAATAATGATAATAATGATGATAATGATAATAATATATAAATAAATAAATAATGATAATAATAATCAACCATGAAGGATGGTTACATCGTAATTTTTTTTTTTGTTGTTTTCAATGTAAATTCGCTTAATTAAAAGCTTTTCTTCCTTCTTTCCTCGTTAACGAGATGTTGTCTTTGTACTTGCTTGAGCGTTTCCAAGTTCATAAATATTTCATATAAAAACGTTACTGTTGACATCATCAAATGTCATAAAAGTGAGAGAAACGATGTTAAAGTATCTGTGAGAATCGAACAAACGCGATCCTAATTATATCGGACTTATTTCTTTCTCTCTCTCTCTCTCTCTCTCTTTTTTATCTATTTTCCTATCTAACAAACTTATTAATAGTCGAACTTTATTCAATGAAGAAAAATCAATCGAACAGGAGAATGACATAGTTATCAATAATTCGTAAGAATGGGAATTTTCGTCAAAGGAAATCATTAGTGACTTTCTCGAAAATTATCGAGAAATAGTAATGGGAATTTAGATTATCTTGATATTAATAAAATGAAAAATAATAAAAAGGTTTCGTTCGATAAAGTTTTAATTCCGGGGAACAAAAATATACGATCCAATTATTTCGCTCGATTTAGTATTATCTTACAGATATCTTCATTAAAATGTTATATTAATCGGATCATTTCATTCGGGTTAAAAGATTTACGATAAATTTAATTTTTTATTACGTATTTCATCATTGTGTTACTTTTGAATATACGTATGTACGGGTATAATAAGGTATTTTGAGGATGTGATTAATAAGATTAAGAAGAAAATCATTGTCATTAAAAGTTTCTTTCATTGACATATCGATGATATACAGGTGCAGATAAGAAACGTCCACAGAATTGCACGTGTATTAAAAGCACGTTTTATACAAAATTTCTCGCACGCATATACAATATATTTTTCTATCTATACATACATACATACATACATACATACATACATACATACATACATACATACATACATACATACATACATACATGTATTCAAACAGACATACGAACAAACAAATATATATACATTCATACATACGTATATAAATACATATATATATATATATATATATATATATATATATATATATATGTAATATTTATATATTTATATATTATGTTACATTCTTGGAGATTTAACGTTCTCTTTTGAAAAATATATTTAATAAAGTTAGGAATATAAATACACGACGGATTAAAATGTACACAGTGATTTTCATTAGTGGCTATACATTTTTTCTTTTTTTTCTTTTTTTCTTTTTTCCCTTTAATAAACAAGATGAAAAATCGTTATAAACGGTAATAATCTAAGTACATCGTTTTGCGTGCGATAATTGCCAGGTTTTTTTTTTTGAAAGGAAAAAAAAAAAAAAAAGAAAAATAAATAAAGAAAAATAAAGAAAAGAAGATAATAACACTACGAATCCATCTTTCTCGTATTTTTCTTGACTTATTTACACGCGCCTGCCGATCGTTTTCTCTTTGATTTAAAAACTCATTACTAACGCGTTATTTATTGACGTCCCGATCGATAGATATCTCGAAATACCCACATCTCTATCTCTATGATACACTTATTTACAAAAAGTTTTCTTTTTATTTTACGTGCTCGTTTGTTTGTTTGTTTGTTTGTTTGTTTGTTTGCTTGCTTTTTTATCCTTTATTTTTTTTCTTTTTTTTTTCTTCCTTTTTTTCTTTCTCTTTACAATAATTTCCTATATTTTGATTTGTACATAGCTCTTTCTTCCCAAATTGCAAAAAAAAAAAAAAAAAAAAAAAAAAAAAAAAAGAAAAAAAAGAAAAGAAAAGGAAGAAAAAGAAATAAAAAGAAAGAAAATTAATTGTTATTTTGTTCACTTATTTGTACACATTTATCGTGCAAGAAACTATTTAAATATAATAAAACAAAAAAATAATGGAAGGACCATGTTGTTAATAGAAATAAGATGTAAGGTATATTATAAATATAATAATTATTATACATTTGTATGTACATACGTATGATGGAAGGATCGAGTTGATTCTTTTGCGAGCGAAGCGTCTTCAGGGGTTTTTAAGAAAATCCCGTGAGACTGCTTCAATGGGATTTGGCTTTACTTTTTTTTTTTTTTTTTTTTTTTTTTTTTTTTTTTTTTCCATCAAATGTAAAGGGTTAGGATTTTCCAGCTTTCTCTTTTTTCTCGGATTGAACGACCAATTGTTCGGAATCTTCGCGATTTATGCATTCCCTGATGGCTTGCAAGATCATGCCAATTCTTCGATCTAAAGCGATCAAATGGGGTTCCCATAAAACTGGTGCTACTGGATCCTTTGCCATACTTTGCTTCATGGCTGCACTCAAACGTATTGGCCCATTGTGAAACCTTTAATCGAAAGATCCATTTTTTAATCTATTCTATACGATATCGTGTAAATAATAAGAAAATAATTAAACATTAGTATTCATTTAAAAACGAACAGTTTTATCTTTATAAATAATCGCAAAAAAAAAAAAATTACGTATGTAACATTATATATGCAATAGCATCTCACAAAGTATATAATTAAAAAAGAGTTGAAGCGAATTTAAAATTTTCTTTGTTTTTCTCTTTTTCTTCCTTTTTCTCTTTCTTTTTCCTTTTTTTTTGTTTTTTTTTCTTTTTTTTTTTTAAATCGAAACAATCGCAAAGAATACTTGTAACGTTCATTAATTAAAAAAATGTCTTAGAAGAGGTAAACGTAATTTTATCTTATCAATCGCTAATATGTTAAAATAAATCGAGAACGGACCGGAACGGATCGGAACGATGACCGTTTACGATACGATCTGCTCGCTAAACACAGTATCCCTTTTGACAGTAGAATAAAGTGCTCGCAACGAAGTAGTCGCAGGAAGCGATTATCCTATAATATCGTATTTAATGGACACCGTGTGGGTTTCTTTAACAAGTAGCACAATTTCATTCGAAGCGCTACTTAGAAGGAAGCAAGCCTAATTATATTTAATTCGTATCTATCACGTTGGAACGTAACTCGGATCGATCGAATTTCGCGATAACGTATAGGCATAAGAGAATTTTTCCTCTGTTTAATTATATTTCATTAAAAAAGAAAAAAAAAAAAATCTCGATAACGTATCACGAAACGATATTCTATCTTCTTCCCTTTTCTTTTTTTTTTTTTTTTTTTTCTTTCTTCTTTTATCCCCCCTTTTACTTTTTTTTTCTTTTCTTTTCTTTTTTTTTTTTTTTTCTTTTTTTAACAACGACGCAAAGACTCGTAAAAAAGTCAGGATCGCTTAGAGAAAGGCCTGTCCGAGAGAAAATCCCGAGGGAACGAGACTACTACTTTTGCCGCGAATTTATCGTGCTCGTATTTTTCGGGGTTTTCGTCGGGACGGACGCGAAAAATGTGCTGCGACGTCTCGTTCCGCGTAACGTATTTTGCCGATCGAAGAGAGGAGAGAGAGAAAGAGAGAGAGAGAGAGAGAGAGAGAGAGAGAGAGAGATTCACGAGCGTCCGAGCAATTTCGATAAAACGCGTATCGTACAATCCTCGTTATATGATCTAGTTAGAAATTCGACGACTTACTTTAATAGGATACCCAATGTGCTCTGTCTGATCATGCAGCATTGTAATATGGGTGCTAGAATAGAGGTCTCATCATGAAAAGGTTTCCCAAAGCCACGGCCATGATCGACGTGGAGGGTGAAAGTGTCATTTCCGAATATCTTGAAGGTCTCGTAGTGATGTCGGTCCATATTTCCTGTGAGAAAGTCGAAGACCGACATATCCATCAGATCGAGAAGTCTTCGTCCTTCGTCGTACGGAGGAATCTCTTTCACCAGCGAACAGTATTGTGAATCTGTAAGATCGTTTTATTTTTCTCTGTTTTTTTTTTCTTTTTCTTTTTTTTTTTTAACGGGAGAAAGAGAGGAAGAGAGAAAGAGAAAGATAGTGCATAATACCATGCTCCCACTGAGCTTTCCTCCGTTTGTGATAACTCCTTCTCCAGGGATGTCTCCAAGCCTTTCTCGTTGCAAATGATTTGTTCGGTAGAAAAGCCGCGAAACTACCCTCTAAGGTGTCCGGATTTCCGCAAACCGCGTGTGCCGTGTCACAGTAGTAACTGCATTTTCCGTGAAAACAAAGGTTACCTGCAGGACTAACGAAGAACGTTTTGAGTAATTCGCCATCGGCTATGTTGTAAATCTCTGTTGTTATATTTAACGTTCTTCCAGTCACCGGCATTGCCCGTCGAAAACCCAACAATCTAGAAACAGTTAGAAAAATGTTTGCTAACGTATTAAGTCACGAGCAGGTATATATAATAATAATAATAATAATAATAATAATAATAATAATAATAATAATAATAATAATAATAATAATAATAATAATAATAATAATAATAATAGAATTTTTTTCCTTTTCTTTTTTTTTTTGTGACTATTAGTGATCATTTTCGGAAACGATTAGATAGACAGCAATTATTTTTATACTTTCTGCCTGAAATCCTTAGAAATTCAATGAATTATAATTATTACATTTGTAACATTATTTCAAATAATTATTGTTCAAATAATTTTTATTAATTATTTTCATTAATTATTTTTATTGACTTTTTATAATAAAGCGTAATAACAAAAAGGATTTTTCAATTTTACCTGTCGAGGTGGAAAGATGCAATCTCCGCCGTATGTCTTTCGAAATCGGTGAAATAGAAATGATTTGGTAGAGTTTGTTGCTCTCGTGGAAATCTAAAAGAAAATGAAACCGAGTGAGACAGTATTGAACTCTCACAATCATTAACGAATACAAACTATTTATCGGTAATGTACGTACACAAACGAAATTCACGAAAGCGCGATGCATTACTATCGACTACATTGTACCTCGACTGCATTCGTTCTAATTTGCTTGATCTAAACGTTTAATTAAATATATATTGATCGATCCTGTTAATTAAATCGAAATGTACCTATAATTAACGCGGATACGTCGTCCTATGAAATAGTACGATCACGCGTAATATTGTTTCTTCTTTCTTTTTTGTTTTTTATTTTTTCCTTCTCTTTCTTTCTTTTTTTTTGTTTCTGTTTACTTTTTCGCTTCGAAAACGTAATTCTCCGAGACAATTCGTGAAAGAGTTAAAATTTGTTATACTTGTCATAGGAAACGGAGCAGAGAGAAAGAAAGAAAGAAAGAAAGAAAGAAAGAAAGAAAGAAATAAAAGTCGATATCGCGATATCGCGAATGAAAATCCGTAGTTCGTATGCCCGGTTCTGAAGTAAGGGATGTGAGTGAGGGGAGGGAAGAACGAGGACGAAAGACTTCGAGAGCGGGACAAAATGCTAATACAAAATCCCCAAGTTTTATTGGTTTTTGGGTCGAAGGATCACCACAGTGAGTAACGGGGAAGAGGAAGGAAGAAGGTTGCGGGTTGGAGAAGGATGGAAGAACGAAAGCGTTAGCTTCTACGAGAGCATCGCAAACCCTCTCCGTGATCAAATATTTACTCGATGAGCTCCCAGCTGGTTTTACGGGGCCACCCGGTATACGCGTACGGCAGACAATAACCACCGAACCTAAAATTCGAGCACGTCGCATGAATTCCTTTAAAGCTAGCAGAAGAGTACGTCGACTGTTTTTTTTCCCTTCCCCTCCCTCTCTCTCTCTCTCTCTCTCTCTCACTCACACTCTCTTCCCCCCTACCCTCCTCTCTCTCTTTCTTTCTCTTTTTTGTCTTTAAAGAGGAAACGGATATTTCTAAAGCGTTTTCCGAATACGAAATCCATTGGTGAGATCCTATTTCATCGCTCTCGATTCGATCTACGATGGAAGAGCATTCATCGTGGATCTTTCACTTTCGTTCCGTTTCGTTGATCGAATCTATAAAAACGCGATACTCGAAAGATGGAATTGTTTTACTCACGTACGAGAGAAAGAAAGAGAGATAGATAGATAGATAGATAGATAGATAGAGAGAGAGAGAGAGAGAGAGAGAGAGAGAGAGAGAGAGAGAGAGAGAGAGAGAGAGAGAGAGAGAGAGAGAGAGAAAGGAAGGGAGAAATCGGCTCTTTTATTTTTTTTTTTTTTCTTTTACTTTCATCTAATAGATATCGTGATCTATTTTATGTGTCATTTTATACGTCGCAAGTATGAAAAACACAAATAATCGAGAAATTTGAAAAAGCGAGAAAGAGAGAAAGAGAATCTCAAAACTTGTAGTACGCGGTCGACAACTTTTCCGTCCAGGCCGGACTAATTAATACGCCGGCGGTACGGTAATTAGTGCGTAATTTGCATCTGATTAAAAGTTAACAGTCGTTTGCGCTTGTCTCGAGCAGAATCGCGCCACCAGTAGTAAGGTGGTCTTGCGAATATACATATATATATATATATATATATATATATATATATATATATATATATATTTCTCTTACTCTGACACGATTTAACTTCAACTTTACTCGTGAGAATATTCTATCGTATCAAGGGTTGTTTGTTTTTAGAGCTTTCTCATTCTTTTTTCACACCCTTTCACAATTGTAATCAGAAAGAGGTAGAGAATGAGAGAAAAAGAAGAGAGAGAGAGACAAAGATAGAAAGAAAGAGATAGATATAGATAGATAGATAGAGAGAGAGAGAGAGAGAGAGAGAGAGAGAGAGAAAGAGAGAGTAAGAGAGAGAGAGAGAGAGAGAGACGAAGAAGAAGAGAGATAAGTATCGATAGTTGAAAAGAGAAGGATTGTGAAATTCAAATGAATCTCGCGCTTTAGGAACTTGCTAAATGGAATAATAAATGGAATCTTGAACTTAACAAGAATTAGTGTCGATCGTATTAAAAAGTAGAACTTTATTGGATTATTATTATTATTCGATGCCAAGTAATTCAATTAAAACAAAATTTAATTACGAAAAATTCACAATTATCATTATCATTATTATTATTATTATTATTATTATTATTATTATTATTATTATTATTATTATTATCATTATTATTTTTAATATTATTATTATTATTAGTATTATTATTATTATTATTATTATTATTATTATTATTATTATTATTATTATTATTATTATTATTATTATTATTATTATTATTATTATTATTATTATTATTATTATTATTATTATTATTATTATTATTATTATTATTATATGCATTCTATCGGATTCTATAGTTTGGAAATAAATATGAGCTCGATTTAATATTTCCATTGAATTAGATTAGTTTTAATTATCGAGAAATAATAATCGATGTTATAAAATTCATTAATTATGTTATTTTAACAATACGAAAAAATTTCAAATATATTTTTGATCTAATAATTGATCAAATAATTGATTTGTGTAATGTGACTGGTGATAATCAAGTTGTCATAGTGACATTTAAAAATGACCGATCAATAAAAAATAAAAGAAGGAATATATTTTTCCAAGTAACCCAAGCATGTCCCTTTTGCGCAACATATTTTTTTTTCTTTTTTTCGTTTCTTTTTTCTTTATTCTTTTTCTTTTTTTTTTTTTTTATAATATTCGATAGATAGGAATAGTAATTAGACGACAAGAAAGTTTTTAATTCGATCGAAGTCCATTAGATTCCTGAGCTTAAGTTACGGGATAAAGAGAACAAAGTTTGCCGTCCAAAATCCGCGAATAAAATATAAAAGGGGTTTTCTCTTGGAGTTTGGCAAAACTTTGGACGATAAAAGCTCAGGAGGAGAAGTAAAAACCGATTTGAAAATGGAAAGAAAGGTTCGATTTGGATCGCGGAGCTCGAACGAAGAACCCGATTACGAAGGGAGGGCTTCGAGTTGCTCACAAGTTGTCTAAGGAAAAAAAACAAGTATCTATGTATGTATACATCTATATACATATCTATATATATGTGCATATGTAGGTATCTATGTAGGTAGCTACGTATATAGATAAATATATATATATATATATATATATATATATATACACGTGTATATGCTCGTTCGTTTGAAAGCGAGCACGCAGAGTCTTTTTTTCGCGCGTAACGAGAGCTTATTGCAGAGATTGGCTCGTGAGATTGGTTGCACCGGCCGAGAGACGACGTTTGCAATTTCGGATGAAATTCTCCCACAAGAGTCCTCTTCATTCCCTTTCTCTCTCTCTTTCTCTCTCTTTCTCTCTATCTCTATCTTTTTCCTGCAAAACTTTCCACGAAACTTATCGCCGAACTTATTACTAGAGTTTAAGCTCGGCTCGGCCACTTATCGCGAAATCTTCGGCCGACCGGAAGTTTAAAGGGCCAAATGTGCGGAGAGCGAGAGTGAAATGGAAAAAGAAACATCAGAAGTAAGGAGAGAGAGAGAGAGAGAGAGAGAGAGAGAGAGAGAGAGAGAGAGAGAATGCAATAAGCCACACGATGGTCCTTGTCTCGAATTTTCTCTCCACTTCTAGATATTACAAATTCTTTTGTCTTTGTTTTATTTTCTTTCTCGGACACCCTCGGCACCATTCTTCGTTGGCTCCTCTCCTCCCCCCCTCACCCCCCATCTATTACTTTAGACCTTATGAAATTTCACCTTTGGTAACTCATTTCGTAATATTAAAAGCGAGAGTAAAGAACTTTTGGGAAATATACATATTTTTGCCAATTATTTCGAAAGATGGCGTAATTGGAATTTCGAGAAAATCGTTAATAACGTTATAATATTCCTTAAAGAAATTTTGTGTTAAACTTTCAATTAAATTATATTAATCGATCGATATATCGAGAAATTGTTATGATATTTGTCGATGATAATATTATCACGTATATTTTAAAAGGGATGTAAAATCGCGTGTTAAAATGTTATATCCAATCTATGTAGTTGATAAAGATTTCTTTGACGAAAAAATTTGTAAAATATATTTAATAGGGGAATAGTATCGATGAACGATCGATAATCGTTCAATGACGAGAAATTAATCGTTGGAAAATTTGCACGTTCGCCGTGACACATATGTTACACACACGTAATACCCCCATTTTCTTTGCGAACAAACGTTCAGCAGCGCGCTCAAGGATCGTTCCGAGTACTTAGAAATTGAAACAATGGCGGATGTGACGTATCGTTTATTTCAAGAGTGGCTGGAGAGAGACCGGGAGAAAGACAAAGGCGTCAGTAGGCTCGAGAGATAAACAAAGTGAAACGAGATAAAGAGAGAAAGAAAGAAAGAAAGAGAGAGTGAGAGAGAGAGAGAGAGAGAGAGAGAGAGAGGAAGAGAGAGTGAGTGAAAGAAAGAGAAAGAAGAAAGGGAGACTATATAAGAGAAAGAGCAAGGCCATTTCGAGTGGCTCTCTCACGGCACGAGGCACTTGGGAGTCCACTTATGTAATTGTGCTCGTAATCCCATCCACGTAACTTCGTCGTCGCTTGGCACCGCAGGAAAAACTACTCTCTGTTCAGTCGGTGTTCTCCAGCACGAGTTGCAAAGATAACGCGACAGCGATTGAAGTCGCTGAAAATTTGTCGCTGTTGATTAATTTTTTTTCTCTCTTTTTTTCTTTTCTTTTTTTCTTTTCTTTCTTTCTTTCTTTTTCTTTTCTTTTCTTCTTCTCAAAACCATCATTGGACTCGACCGCTATATTAAATACGAGCGATTTTTATTAACCGTCCTTATATAAAATCGTTCTTTTTATCAACTAATGAATAATTAAATCTACGAACTAATAGATACGCATGCGTTACGATATTTTTAATTTTATATTTATTTATTTATTTATTTATTTATTTATTTATTTTTTTTTTTTTTTAATCATATTTATTTTTTTTTTTATTATGTGTATAAGTGAATACGTTTTTTGCATTTTCATGTCTACTTACTGCAAATATCGAAAGATTGACTCTTTTTCTTTTTTCTTCTTTTTTATCTCGGGATAATAAAAGGCTCATCAATACTTTTTGGGAATTTTATAATATGAGAAAGAAAAGAACAAAAATACGAAAACAAATACGTACGTACATAGGAAAAATACGTATGAGTATGGTAGATACTCGGAAACTCTCTCGTTTGTCGTTTTCTCTTAGAATTCTGGGTTTGTTTACCGTTGGAAGTTTTGCCGAGGTCGACGCTCGCGCTCGTATCAACTTGTCCAATGTTTCAATCTTAATTTCGTTCTCTTATCGCGTAGTACACAGATCTAACTGCCACAGCAGGTCCTCCTCCCCCTACCCCTACCCCTGTCCCTGAACCCTGGCTCCTTGTTCCCCCATTGAAAGGATTCGAGCGGAAAATGAGCGGCGGACGAGCGAACAAATTGCCTTCGCTAATTTCGTTTCATGATTTTACTTGAAACCAGAGATATCGAACTTTTCACCTCCGCGTGCGTTTCGTTTCCACATGAAAATATTTCCTATTTTCCTTTCGAATTCAAATTACGCTTAAGAAAGTATCTTTATTATAAAAATCTTATTATCGCAAGATATCAATAGTTTCATCTCTGTCTTTAAAAAAAAGTCATATTTTTTTCTTTTCTTTTTCTATTAAAAAAAAAAAAAAAAAAAAAAAAAAAAAAAAATTACGTTTATCTCTACGTAAACTTTGCTCATTCTATAATTATTATTAATTAAATTAAAAATTAAAGCACATAAAATATTTACTTTTTGTTTTCTCTTTTTCTTTTTCTTTTTTATCCCTATATCATTCTCATTGGAACAATTTAAGAAAAATAAAATAATTTCAAATAGAATGATCGAGATATTGTAATGAACTTTTGAATGAACATATTTAATAAATTTACATACGTACCTCATTGGCTTGAAAAGAGCTTGCATGTTATTCAAATAGTCGATTACTAATTTCAGTTGAGTGCCCCCTTCTTTCTGAACTGTGGACAAAGAAAAATAATTATACGAATTTTCTCAATATATATATAGATATATATACACACATATATATATATATATATATATATATATATATATATATGTATATGTATATATGCATATTACTTTTCTCAATCCTCGTGAGATCTTTTATTAACTCGATAGAGCGAGTAATACGATTTCATACTTGGCTAAACTTGATAAAGTACTATACCTAACAAACATACGCCTGGATTTTGCGTGTCGAACGATCGCGATAGCGAATAGAAAGCGGCACGAAATCATGTCATTTCTCTCTCTATCTATCTTTCTCTCTCTCTCTCTCTCTCTCTCTCTCTCTCTCTCTTTCTCTCTTTCTACAAATCATGCGATCTGCGGGCATCGTGCATCATCGAGTAGGTAGTACGTAGTAGGATGAACATGCTCTATTTATCATGGAAGATAATTAATCGTTGGACCTTTGAGAGGCTAATAGGGATATCGACTCGTATCATTTGACCCTGAAGGCGCTTCGTCGTTCGATGAGCTTCTAAAGGTTCACGCCTTTTAGCATTAAATTCTCTGTTCTTCGCATTACCCCCTTCCTTCATCTCACCCCGTCCTCCTTCCCTTTATATCGATATAAACATTTCGAGGAAAGGTAAGAGTGAATCGGAAATAACATTAAAATTATCAAATACTCGTTAGTACGACGGATTACAGATTTCTTAAAATGACAATTATTACAAATATATTAATTAAAAGTTATTCCTGATGATTTTTTTTATTAATATTGAATTAAGTAAACTGAAGATAATAACATTTGTACTAACAGAAGATTGTTATCTATAATTAAGAGATAGTACAGGTTTAATAAGATATTGAAAAGAGTAAATATTATATCTATTTCATTCTTATATTCTACGTTAAATAAATAGATCGATCTCCAAAAAGTTTTATTTTCCGTTAATCAATATGTTATGCTCAAATTAGGAATACGAAGGTTTAACGATTATTATTATATTACGTTTTGTCGCATGGTACGTACGATCAGTTTAATTAGGCAATTTCTTAATTCGATAAGTATGATGCTAATGGAACAGACAGATGTTAAATACTTGATTCTAAAGAAAATTGCTTTTAAAATTTATTCATATTTTTATCCCGAGATCTATTTCTTATTTTAATATTATCTTTCGTAAAAATAATATGAAAAATGAAGACGTGCTTTTAAATCGGTCAGATATTAATTGTTAATAAAAATGATCAAGGAAACGTTCTAAGCATGAATTTATCTTGTATTTTTATATTTCCATTTTTATTTGTCCGTTGTAATTCAGAAAACTGACAGATTTTATTTTCCGAAATATTATTATTAGCGCAAAGATTTAATCGATTCGATTTTAATTTATCTTGGCGAATGTCTATATATATATATATATATATATATATTTATTTTTCTAAGAGAATTGTTATGATTTTTAATCGAATCGAAGCTTCCTTGGATACGAACGTCACGTTGGGAAGCTACAATGAGGTAACATAATTAACGTTCTCCGGAGTTAGACTGTTAGATCGACCTCCTTTGTTTCGAGGAAACCTCAAAAGCGCACGATGAGTCTCTCCGTTCCTTCTTCCTACGTTATAATCTATATAACAATAAATTTGAAACTCATAATCATATGAAATTTTGATGTTATATCACGTTCGAATGATTTTCGATTTATTTTTAATTCATTCATTTATCGTGAGATTATTGATTATAGATTATCGAATTAGAAGATGGGATATTTTTATTATTCTTTGTTTTCTTTTTCTTTTTTTTACATTTACTTTAGATATTATTTTTCTTTAAATAGGCATTGGATAGATAGTAGATAGGTACACGATATGTGTACATATATATATATATATGTATTATATTCTCGTATATAGGTCATGAAATACATTTCACTTTAGATTGATGTTATAATTAAGATTTTTTTCTTCTTTTCTTACGGCAGATATGTATGTATGTAGTTATTGATTAAATATTCATTACGTTTTATCGAATTTATCATTTCAAATTGCTCGAAATAAAAGGTTAAAAATTAACTATTATTTTATATCTCCGTTTCTTTTTTCCTTTTTTTTTTTTCTTGTATGTTATGACGTTGCGTTTATCTTTTACAATTTATTTTCCGTTTTTAAAACTGTGAAATAATAAAAACTCAATTGAATGAACTGCTTCGAGCGATTTGCATTGTTTAATTCAATTAAACGGAATGCATCTTAATATCGAGTAAACGAGTAACGAATTAATCATCGATAAATAGAAGGATGGAGAATTTATTAGAGAGAGAGAGAGAGAGAGAGAGAGAAAGAGAGAGAGAGAAATAGGAGATAGTTGGAAGGAATTTCTCGTTCGTTCGACCGTAGTTTACGACGTTGTTTCGTCTATTATTCGACAAACGCGAATCGGGCCGCGCGTTCTGCCGTACACGGTATCGGGAAAGCGTTTTATCAAAATAACACGAATATTCTGCGAACCGTCGAATTCTTTTGCGAAAAATATGTATACGAGTTTCAAACAATGTCCTGTCGTTCGATGATAACCTCTGTCGATAAAGCATTTCGTTTAATTCGACGAGACGCACGCGTTCACTCGTGTGAAAATTGTTCGGAGAAAAAAAAATGTAAAATTCGATGATATATATATATATATATATATATATATATATATATATATATATATATATATATATACAGAGAAAGGGGGGGGGGAGAGACAGAAAGAGAGAGAGAGAGAGAGACATACATATACATATACAGGGAGTTCGTCCACAGACGTCAGAGCAAATATCTCGCGAATGATTGTAGTTAGAAGAAAGTTTAATAAGAGAAATTTGCATTGCTCCGAGTCAGTTATAAAGTGCATGTAAAAATTTTTTCCTTTACTCGTGACCTTTTCGAGTTATGAAGATCAACATAGTATTTTTTTTTTTTCGTTTTTTCTTTTTTCTTTCTTTTTTTTTTTTTTAGATGGATACCTATCATTTTTTTTTGCATATTTATATATAGCAGCAGTAATTTACAATAAAAAGCATATCTAAGTAAAATATTATTATTATGTGTCGTTTACGAGATAATCGATATATTAAGTATTACAAGTAGTTAGTTTTCCCGTAGTACAATTTGAAAAATAAAATCGTCGGACTATGAAATATTTAATTGCACAGAATTGCTGATTAAATTAAACAGAATTGCTGATCTTCGAAATATACGAGAGAAGTATTTGATTTGTAAATATTATTTATAATAGTATTTTTATAGCACGATATATGAATTAAAGCAAATATAATGTAAATCCATCAATCAGTCTTTAATTATGCTATAAACGATACATATTAGAAATGTTTTACTAAATATCATTTTGATTGCAAATGATCGATTGCAAATATAAATGAATAAAAAAAAAAAAAAAAAATGTATAGACATCCATTTAAAAAAAATTATATTGACTACACTTTATTATGATACAGTTTGTAATTGACTCAGAGCCATGCAAATGTCTTTTATTAAACTTCCTTTGTAACTTTAACCGGTTGCACGATATTTGTTCGAACATCCTTGTGTATATACATATAGTCTATATATACTCTATATATATATACCCTATATATATCCTATATATATATGTATAGGATAAGGTCCAAATAAAATGTCGCAAAGTGTTTTTATCGAATTATTATAGATAGTGATTGGCAATTTTCCTTTTATGAATCGAAAAAAGAAAAAGAAGAAACTATTATAAATTACTGTCATCGATTAAGATAATATTTGTTCACTGTATAAACAGTAAATAATTTTCTTTATTCATATCCGTTATTATATAATAATAATAAATTCGAATAATATGATATATATATATATCATTATAACGATGTATATCTCTAATATTTCCGAAGAAAAAATAACTTTGTAAGAATTTATTTCGCTCACCCTGTAGAATCACTTGGAAAAGTGAATTACATTCGAATAAAAATTTATTACCTATACGTTCTCATTGAAATAACTGAACCGATATTATATTTCGTTTCGTTAAATAATAACGCTGAGATTTTTTACAAAGTATGATTCGCTTTGAGGATTGATTCATTACGGAATAACGAAAAATTGAATAGACTTTCGCGTACCAGCTGTGGCCTTTGCCATTTGTTATTTTCACGTGCCGGAAAAATTCTTGGCACGAATCGCATAGATCGTTTATATATATATATATAAAAAAAAAAGAAAAAAAAAAAAAAAAAAAAGAAACAATAAAAAAAAGAAAATAAAAAAAAAAATTTCTATTGGATAGTCGAACGAATTGTAACGAATGGACCATACATGTCAGTCTTAAAAAAGCTTTCTTATTGTATGATATAATGATCGTAAAATAAAGATAGAAAGAAAGAGAACGATGATTTTGAAAACTTACCAACGTGAGTGATTGGTTGCGTTGCCATTTGACGTAACAATTCATCCACGTAGGAAGAATCTTTTGGATACAATTCCGTCCTGGATATTTGTAGATGAAATTTTTCAAGAGTCGTGGCATTTTTTCTGCAAGATATAAAAATTATAAATTAAATTAAATCAAATCAGACCTGAATCGATAAATAAAATCGTTTCTCTTTCGAACGTATTTGGGATAAAGGATGAACATTGGTTTAGGACAGAGGTATCGTCATCGATGGAAAATGAATTGTATTTAATTGGCATTTATATTCAATATCGAATCATTTGTGTTAAAAAAAAATTGTTTTTTTTTTTTTTTTTTTTATGGATACAAAATAACATTTCCTTAATTTGAAGCTCGAATAAATCATCAATTTCTATCGAAAGAACAAATTCTTAATATAACGTTTATATTAGATTTTTATTTTATTCGCATGTTATTATAGATAAATATTCGTATATAGATCTATAGAGCCCTATCGATAAGACTTTTTATTGAGATGAAAAAAAGTTCACTACTGTTATTAATGTTTGATATGATTGAAACGACAGTACTCAAATTTCCATTGTACATATCGGATTCGTTTGGACCTGAATATTCCGTAAAATAATGAAGGTTCCTGGGGACAGAAACTGTCAGGAAAGTTATCCTTGCCTTCTGAAAGCTTCATTAAGCCCGGTTGTCCGTAAAACTCGTGCAGAGCGGCCTACTTCGGAATTAATTAATATCTAATATTTACCGTAATTAAGATTAATTTTAGCTCTCCAGAGAAATTAGTATGGTGATTTTATAACACGCCAAGCGATTTTATGCTTAACTTTTAGTATAAGTCGTTTCAAGGGAAGCATTGGATTTATCGTTTCTGTTATTCAACGTTCTGACGATAATGATACGATAAATTTATTGGATTTTATAAATTGATTTAAGCGTATTTAGATTGGCTTTGGAATAATTATCGCGAAATTTAATTTTCGATGAAAATGAAATTTTTTCATTTTGTTTTCGATCGAAATACGAATTATCAAATTTTTCGCAATTGAATTTTTCTTTTATAAAATCCCCAAACTGATACCGACTAGATTTTGAGAAAAATTTATTGCTTTATTTTTTAAACGAGTTGATCGATTAAAAAATGCTCTTCGTATTTCGTTTAAGTGAATTATATATATATATTGTAATATATATATATATATATATATTACAGCGGTGTTACATGTCTTATTGTTTTTGTTTAAATTATTACGTTGTGTGTTTTTTCTTTTTTTTTTTTTTTTTATACACAAGACAGTAGATTAATTTTTACGTAAATTATCCTAGAAACGTATTAACGATTCTTATGCATTTTTATATTTGATGAAAACGCCCACACATAGTATGCGTTCATTTCATTAATATTTATATATTAATTACTTTTAAATGTATATACATCTAACTATGTGAATTATTTTCAACGTATATAAAATTATTTTTATCTCCTTAAAATTCCTAATTGGATAATTAAAGTACTCTAACTATACACAATATTTATTATCCAATCAAAAATTTCCTTCCCTCGCCTTAATTTCTCGACGATTCATTGAAATGTCAATAAACGATAATGGCAAAGAAAAAAAAAGAAAAAAAAAAAAAGAAAAAAAAAAAAATTATGAAATCACGATGATGCTAAAAGATAAAGATAACGTTGTAATCTGAAACAATAATCGGTGGTATCATTGTGTTCATTTAAAGTTTAAGTGAACGATCTCAACAAATAAAAAAGAAAGACTCGATCTGACAATTTACTAACGTCACGAACGACACTTGACTTGGCTTATCTTCCTCTCGAAAGAATGATCAATTTATCAAGAACGATCCGAGCTCATCGATATTATGGATCGCACCTTTCCATAAGATAAGACGATATGAACAACCTTCTTTTTAGAATAACCCAAAGTAGCTCCATTTTTAGTAGTCTTGGAATTTTTTTCCTCCGAGTGAGTATAAATTACGTGTACCTTGCCGAAAAGTAAGCTCGAACGTAAAGCTGGATGAGGAGTAGAGCTCTGACCGTGATACTCGTACAGAAAGAAGAACGACGAACTTGGAAACAAATTCGTTAAGGGACTTGAATCTCGTCGTAGAATTTCGTATATATTAAAACGAAAGAAATACAAGATGAAGAAAAGCAAAGAAGAATTACTTAGAAATATATTAAGATAAAGATATAATAAAAATATATATTTAATATATATAGCTAGGATATTTTTACATTTATGTATATTGTCCAATATATACTTATATATATATTATTTATGTAATAAAATTATATATATTAAATATTATATATATATATATATATATATATATATCATTTTATTATACAAGTACATGTATCTATCTATCTATCTCTCTATATATACACACACAATAGATACAAATGTTGACGTAATTTGAATAACATGATATTTAATAGATATAGCTATGTATGTATAGCATATATATATATATACATTTACATATACATAGACGTGGAATATATTCGAATAAACGTCGTGTGGTGTCCTTTGACATCGTGACCGAAGACGCACACGCACGTATACTCAAATATACTGAAACATAGACGAGAGGGCAAAGAGCAGAGGCTTGGTTTGGTCGTTCGTGATAGGAGGGTCCGTTAGTGGACGACGTTTCATGACAGCGTTTCATGACGGCGTTTCATGCATTTTAAAGGGGCCACTAGGATCGACGGAGATAGAACGGAAGGTTTACAGGGGTGCTGTAGTTGCGTCGACGAATAGCGAGGCCGCTTTTTTTTCGCACGCGCTCGCTTGAAAACGCGTCTGGGTTGCACCCTTGGGCGTTGTGGAGGCTCGCTTCAAAAATTTTCCTCGATTATTCAACGACGCTCGATCGCGAGTGACACGCCCTATCTTTTCTTTCTCTCTTCCCTTCCTTCTTATCAAATTACTTTATGTTTTTATTCATGACTTTTACTTTGAATTAATCGTTTCTTTTCCTTTTTTTTTCTTTTTTTTTTTTTTTTTTCTTCTTTTTTTATCATGGAAGCTATTATTACATTAGGTATTTATTTTAAAAATCTGTATGTCTTATCTTAATTAAGTCATTTCTTTCAAATCGTACGATTCCTTTTTTTTTTCTTTCTCTTCCTTTTGTTATTTTTTTTGTATTATTATTTATGTATTTATTATTATTTTTTTTCGTTTTTTTTTTTGAAAGCTTAAACGAAGAGCTTTGAATTTGTACGTAGATATGGGAAGATTAATACATTGAAGAGAAAAACAAATTCTTTTTTTCTTTTTCTTTTTCTTTTTCTTTTTTTTCTTCCTTCCGTAGCAGCTCAAAATAACAGGGAAATGAAAATTTTTGAACTTTTATATCAAGATCTATTGAAAAATAATGCATTTTATTCTTTAAGTCCGACCCAAATATTGTATTATAATTTATATCTGCCAGATAAATTGAAGTTTACTATCTTTCTCTTTCCATTTCTCTTTTCACGAAAATATTTTTCTCCCTTCCATCCGTTGCCTGGATATCAAATCGCGCGGGACAACGAGCTGCTCGCTGTATTCTTCACGAAATAAAGCCTTCGAACTCGTTCTCCCCGATGAGAAGACAAAACTGAAGTGAATTTGAAAGAGAAATGTGTTTTGGATAAATAAAATTCAAATTTTGTATCACGATTGCGAGTTGTAGTTTGGATTACGTACTGTCACAAAAATCAAATAGAAAACTTCTAAGCTGACATTTAATATAAATATAATAAATAGATTATTATATAGGGATTTTATATTTTACTATATAACATTATAGATGATTAAAGTGTTAAATTTTATTAGAATGCTCGGTTGATAAATAAAAACAATGTAATTCTTATGATTGATCATTGAATCAATTTTACGTTTAATTTTTTATCGTAAATTCGATAATGATAAAATTTATCGTTAAAATTAATAAAATATTTTATTCACATAGAAACATATAATTATTTCATATATTCGTTATACCTATATAAATTTTTTCAAAGTTCGCAGTTTTGTAGTTTATAGAAAACAATGAAAAGCACTCACAGAAGGATAATTATTAAAGTGCAAAACTCGTACGCGGAGAAACGAAACGAGATAGCGTCGTCCGAGATAACGGATGCGGTCGTTTCGTTGTCCGTATCACGTACCGAGGCAATAACGAAAGATATATGGCCCATGCATTCTCATTAAATTACGAATCAATCGCACGTGTGAGCATTCGAACGTAAACGTTAAAATAGCTATCAAACTTACGTAGGTATACATGTTCAACATCGTACGAGTGTTGGATAGTGTTGGGACACTGATTACGGACGGAGAAAAAAAACGAGAACAGAGAAAAAACATACACACATATACACACACACACGAGACAGTTGTTATCGATCGTTCGATAACAATTTTTTTTTTCTCTTACGAATAAAAGTACTACGAAATTTAATTATTTATAGTAAAATAATATAAAGTGTCTCAAAGTGTCTAAGCTCGTTATTTAAAATTCATCTCGCGTATATTACTCGAAGAGGGCTTCGAACCGATTCGCGGTACTTTTCAACATTGAGAGCAACGTGATTCTCATAAAATTTTGGAAACTAAATCATTAAATACCTTTGCATGGCATACGAGAAACGTTCTCTTTTACTTTTTTAATTTTTATTTTTTTTTTTTTCTTTCTTTCTTTATGTTTTTCTTTTTCCCTTTTTCTCAAGCGTCGTAATCTTCTCTCTCGTTTCGATTTATACGGAAATATGCAGTCGAATCGTCCATCGGTCATAGCATTCGCTGTGATTGGGATCGACAAGTAAAAAGAAAAACGAAACCAATCGTGTCGTCTGAACAAATAATTAACGCAAAGACGTGAAGTATTAACGATGAAGTTAAATATATTTACATTTCGTGGTAAAATAAAATTAAAAATTGAGATAAGGTACGATTCACGGATTTGAGTTATATCTGTTGCAACTAAAGGTCAGTTTGCAATTAGTGAAACTTTTTGAAAATTAGTTCTCTCTGATATCTATGAATATTTACTGTTCATGGGAAATATATGTGTTAGAGAAAACGTTGAAATAACAATTTTGCAATGTATTACAGATAGTGATTGAAAATATTAAAAATAAAACATTAAAAAAAAGAAAAAAATCAAATTACGAAAGCGTTTCAAATATATCAATAACGAAGTGCAATTATCCAACATCGTTTTATTCTTTAGTATGAAATAATAAGTATTTTTATACTTTCTGCCTCTACAAATCCATTATATTCATCGTATAAAGCTAATTTGATAATAAATTATAATAAATTGATGAGATAAATATAGTATAGAAAAATGAAATTATAGAGGATAATTAAGGGAGGGGGGGAGAAGAATGTAGATGATTAGAAAGATAATTTAGAAAACGAGGAAGAAGTTGTTACTCACGTCTTATCGTTTAATCGCAATTCCATTTCGACTAAACATCTATAGTCGATATTTTTGTTGAATGTAAAAAATAGCTGAGTTTCTTTCTCTTTCGTCAACATTATTAACCTAATACAAATCGTTTATCGATAGTTCGATCAATCTTTTACGATTAAAAACATTATCGAAATGAATAATGTGTATTATATATCGTAAGATAATAGATTATAGGATTTTTTGAGTATTATTAAAAAATATTCTCTTCTGTAGGAGGATTTCAGTTTTCGTGAAATTGATTAATCATTATTTCTTGGAGATTCGATGCGCTCACGTTCGTTCGGTAGACATAATACAAGAGCATTCAGGTTCACCGATTGCGAATCTTGCAGCTTTTATTGAAAATATCATCTCTCACGGCACTGCCGAGATCAATAATCATTAATAATTGGGGCGGACAACGCGTATGGGTTGCAAATATGAACTCGGATTCGCGCGCGTGTGCTTTCAAATCGACTACCGTCAAGAATGACTTCGATCCGAGCAAGCGTTTCCATCCAGTGGTATTACGAATTAAAGCCTCGTCTAGACGAGTAGGATCGCCCAGGGGATAATTGGAAACTGAATATACCAGGAAATAGATATCCCTTGATATTCGCCTACATTCATAACTATGAGATGTGTCGCGATACGCGCGATCGGTTAAACGCAAATTAAATACGTTCGACGATATTACAGTTATATTAGATCCGATATCTATTGTATATATATATATATATATATATATATATATATATCGATTTTCTTTTTGCCAAATTTGTTATTACCGTACGCATGAGATATCTTCGACTAATTGCCGAAGATGAATATCGAAAAAATAAATATATAAGAAAAAATAAAAAATAAATATCAATGAGAATTGAGAAATTATTTTCGTTTTCTTCGTTCGTAAAGATATTTATCTCATTTAGAATCGCCAGGGACGATTTTAGATTCGAAATTAATTATCGAGGTAACCGAAACTATTATTACCGACCGTTATAATTGCATTATAATTAACCAAATTCTGAATAATTATGATTGTTTTATTGCTTAACCTCAAATATTGTATAATCTTATCCGTTCAATGTCGTTATTACAATTTCGTTATAACTCGATATTATTAAATGTTGACCGTGTTCGTTTCTAATTCAAAGAGATAATTGAAAATGATTTATTAATAAATAAAAAGTGAAATGGCCGATACGTATAATCATGATCAGTTTGATACTTCTTTTTTTTTTTTTTTTTTTTTTTTTTAAGTGAAATTCTTTTAGAAATTCTTTTAATATTTGTTATCAAACGTTTGGATACAAAAAAAAAAAAAAAAGAAAAAAGAAATAAGAAGTTATAGATCGAGAAATTGATTAATTGTTTGGAGGAGGTTTAGTTATAAAAAAAAAAAAAAAAAAAAAAAAAGAAAAAAATACGAACGTTGCTCAATTAAGTTTTTATTCGCTAAATTAAAGTTTTTTGAATTACAATACGACAGAGAAAGAGAAAGAGAGAGAGGGGAGGGAAGGAAGAATATAAAAGTCATTTATTCGGAGAACAGTTTTGGCAAATCGGATACGTTTGCGTATCGCGATTAATTTCGAATGTAATCCACCAGTTTAGCTGGTTGAGCGCACAGTCTTAATCCTTGAGCGAACACGCGCCTACGTGCATATTAAACGTGCATCCTCGTACACCAGAAGAACGTACACGTGGATTAAGAGAAAGGAGAGACTCGTACCGGCATGTCACTCCGCAACGCCCGCACGAGTCCGGAAGCGTCCTTGCAACGTGTAGTCTACGAAAGATAAGGATGTTCCACAAGCGGAATAATGTCCTCCGATAGAAGCCGCTTATCGTTGACTACAGCGCCACGTTGCTTCATTTCTATCGTCTTTTAACTTATTCCATCCATTTTATTCGATAAAATAATTTATTCGAACTCTTTATAAAATTCATCGTTACATTACACAATAAATTATCGTAAATCATTAGGTATTTTTTTAATTAATACGATCGTTATCAATTATCGTTGTTTCGTAAATCCTTTTTTTTTTTTTTTTTTGATTGCCTTGTTTCAATATCAACAGCGACGTTTATTTATTTAATCCTTTTGAATTCGCTTATTTATTTATTTATTTATTTATTTGTATTATTTAAGTTTTATTTCTTTTTTGTTTTTCTTTTATTTTCTTTTATTATCACAAGTAATATATTATTTTTTTTTTTTCACATTGAATAATTTTTTTCATAAAATATGATGAATAATTGAATTATAGCAGATGAAACTATTGTTCGGAAAATATTTCTATCTAAATTTGTTCATTATTGTACAATTGTTTCGCGAATAATTATAGAAAATTTTTTCACATAACAATTGTTGAAAAATGGAAGACACTTTTGTAAGAATAACTGACCACATTGGGATTTTATCTTAGAAGTCTCATTATTATAAGCGAATATGTTCTACCACCTGAGTCACCCTACTGGATATTATGTGGATTTACTTAAATAATATTTGTGTGTAGAAATATAAGTAACCCTCTTATAATACGAAAATCCATATCGTATTATACAAGAAAGTAAAATATTATTATTTGATGAATACAAAAAAAAAAAAAAAAAAAAAAAAAAAAAAATATCGTGACAAACTACAATAAATACAAATCGTTTGAAACACGATATAAGTGTTACCGTAAATTCAAATCGTACTATATAAAAATCACATTCTTAATGTGCGTGTTACTACAGGATGATTACAATGTAATATACGTACATACATACGTGTAGGTTTTTCAAATGAATTCTGAGAATAACACTGAAGCGACAATAAGTATTATCATTTTACTTCGTTTCTATGTCTATTACTTATATATCGTGTTTTTTAATTTTTACATGATGATTTCCATCGTCGTCATTCCTCCATTATTATCAATAGAATTGTCGATATTATTTTTATTATTTTTGCTTTATATCTTTCGATTGCCATAAACTTGATCTATCAGTATAAGTAGACCGAATATAGTTTTCATTTTTAAAACTAATTTGGTAGTCAATATATACCATTTCGTATGCTTTCGAATCTTTCGCAGATTTATATATTCATCATGAAGTACCGGTCACGATCTTTCGAAATCGTCTATATTCATGAGAAATTGCGATATTACGAATTCGTAGGATTTCTCGGGCAAGGATGAAAAAGTACGAGCGGTGCTATAAAATCTTATTCCTCTTGAGGCATCGCCTAGCTTTTTTATCATCTCCAGAGTGCTAACTGATGTCCGTTGGTATTCAAGATTCATAACTCGTCGGATAACTCGAACGCAGCAACGACCTTGTCTTTGCGATCTGGGAATCATCGTTTGATTAGTTCTATGAGACTTTTTTGAGATTTATCAAGAGTACGTAGAATTATCTTCTTTTTCTTTTTTTTTCTTCTTTTTTTTCTTCCTGTTATGATGTTACAAAGCAAGATCGGTTATCAAATCGGTTATCATTATTTTTGATCTATACCAATTTAAGAAAAGGAAATAGGAATCAATTAAAGATAAATTAAACGATAAAGATGTTTCTTTTGAATCATACGAGTGAATAAGAATTCTTTTATGAAGGATGCTCGATTGAAATCTGAAATCGTAATGGAAAAAATATATCCGATTAGATCTGTTTAAAATAGCTTGTAAATATAGATTGTACACCATCATGGCTTTTAGGTAACATTATAAATACAAATTATATGAAACAATATGCAAAGATATTATGACGTATAAATTATGTGGAGACATCTTTCAGATTTATAGTACACCCTGTAGTTATCTTCCTTAACTTACACTACTTTGAATTTTCTTCATTCGACCTCGTTACTTCCTTCCGAATAAAATACAAGCTCTGGCGCGAACTTTGAAATGGTTTCTGCATCTCTTGCTTACACGTAATGACGTTTCGTAGAAGATTATGATACATAATAAGCTTAGTATATTTTCTAAGAACTATCTTACGAAAACAAACAACATATAGTAGGTCTGATAAGATAAGATAATTATCTTTTCCAAGTGTTTTTCATGATCGACATTTAAATATAGAAGAATACGAAATGTCACTTGCGATTGAATAATGAGTTAAGCGTATGTATTATTTATATAATTCAAGGTTTTGTTTCTTTTTCATTTTAAAAATGACATCATTATTTTTATAGGTCGTTTTCATTGTAACGAAGAAAAACGATTGAGAGAAAAAGGAAGTGTATTTTTTTTTTCTTTCTTTCTTTTTTTTTCTTCTACATTTATAAATAATTGCGAATCTTCATATTTTTATTGATTTCGTATTCGTCTCGTATATATTTTTATTCGTATTCGCGTAACGCGAATTGTTAAAATCGAATTTTTTCTAATAAAAATATAAAATTCCATAATGTGTTCTACAATTGCAGATCACGTTATTTAATTATGTTAACTTAAAATGTATCATTTGGAGACTACCGTATATATTTTTATCATTATCGTTTTTTTTCTTTTTTTCAAAATAATTACATCAGTCACCATAATACCATAATCGATAATCCAATTTGTAATTCAAATTTTCATTATTAAGAATCTCAAAAGGAGATTTTATTTTTGGAATTCTGGTTACCTACGTAATAATAGATTATGACTCATAAATTTGTTTGCATTGTCACGTTCGTTTAATCCAATAACTATGTGTATATATATATATATATATATATATATATATATATATATGTATTGTATTACGATCGTATTGGAATTTATGTATATACGTTTGAACAGATAGATTTTGATGATTATTCTTTCAACAACGTGAGATCCTTTCTGATGGTAAATCGCGAAAGCAGCTTGGGAAAATCAAAATGGATTAGATCAGGCTAAGTCTCTGGAACCGCGGACAAACGAGCTCGGCCTGATTACTCGGTATTATCCGATTAAGCGCGTCTCTTGTCAACCTCTATCTTTATCAAAGTCGAACGGTCCTTCCGTTTCCGTCGAGGAATCAGCCAACTCCCTTCGTCCTCTTCGAAGGAGGAGGACTCTGCTTAGAAACATGCCAAACTGCAAACCGAATCTTCGGAAGCAGATTGAGTTCGGAAACACACGTGCGACTCGAACTAATCTCGCGCCTCTCTCTCTCTCTCTCTCTCTCTCTCTCTCTCTCTCTCTTTCTCTGTCTCTCATTTCTCTCTCCCTTTCTCCCTGTCGCATGCGTCTCTTGCTCCTACTCTCTCTTCGTTCTCCAACTCTATCAGGACGTGAATTTAAGCTTCGTTCGCATGTATAACGTAACGTGACTGAACGGATCCAGGACGAAGCGATGTCCAATGAATTTCTGAATATTATATGGGTTTCTAGATGAGAGAGAGAACGAGAGAGAGAGAGAGAGAAAGAGAGAGAGAGAGGGAGAGAGAGAGAGAGGTTTTAGATGAGCGTATCTCGATTTAGAATGAAATTCGTAAAATAAATTTCTTTCTTTTATATCTTTTTGTAATCCTATGAAATATCTATCTAGAGGAAGAAAGTATGTTCGAGAAAAGAGAATGGAAAATGCGACTTGAAATTTGTATCGGCCCTTAAAATTCAAAGGGATACTATCCTCGATGAAACTAAAAGCAAAGCAAAGAGCAAAGATTCGAAGTAGTAATTATTATTAACCAATGGCGTACGAGGAAAAAGGTAGGACGTTTCTCGAAAGGGGTAGAAGAGAAAGGTGTCTGCGTGGAAGAAGGAAAATCCATGGGAGTATAAAACACAAGGACGACCCTTCTAATGGCAGGCCACTTGCCACTGAATTTTTTAACAGAGCTTATCCGACGTAGGAGAATCTAGTGGTTTAGAAAGAAAAGAAGAAAAATAATAAAATCCTCTAGAAACTAAATCTTTCAATTTTATCAAACGATTTAAAAGCAATGATCTGATATATTCATGATATAAAAGGTTAATTGATAAATATTTAAAAATGGTTATTTACACGATCTTTGTATTTTTATCCTGTAACAATTTTTCTCTTTGCAATTTACGTTAAATAAAGGTAAACATAATAAAATATTACCGAGCCAAAAGAAACGATCTATTGTATGTCGTAAATCGATTATGATGTTATAAAATTTTCTTCGTGTAATTACGTTTGCATTGTCTAGTCGATGTAACATATTTTTGATTCAATTTTCTACGATAAATCTGACGTGATATTTCGAGACGGTACACGTCGTTCTTTTTTTAGTTACAATCACTAAGAGTGCTTGCACAATTTGTAAGTTTGCGTGTCTGTGACAGGAAAAATATTATCCGTCCTTTTTTTTTTTTCTCTCTCTTTTTTGCATCTCAATGCCTTTATTTATTTTTTTTTCTTTTTTTTTTTTTTTTTTTTTTTATGGCAAGAAGAAAATACATTACTTACAAATCTATATTGAAATAAGAAGCATGAACTTTTCTAAGAATATACATATGTATATATGTGTAAGGTATACAGGGCGAGTTAACTAAAATTGGAAGGGTGAATATATTTTCGGTTACTTTTGCTGGCAGGGAAAGGTACTCAAGAAGAATATCTTTGATTCAATATGACTGATATAGTTGTGATAAAATAATGATACTTTTGACATACGAGTATTTTCAATTAAACGTTTTCTTTTAAATGGAACTTAGCTTTTTTTATTTATGTAACAAATATCAAAGCAGATCAAGGCGTATCAGAAGCGTCCTGAATTTCTTTTATTGGTAAAAATATCATCCTGCAGGATTTATCTATATAACGGACCTATTTATAATATTATTTTGTGATCCATCTACATTTGTTCATGGTTTTTATATCATAATAGCGTTCGTGAATTTTTTCACTCGAACATTTATCGAACTTATGCTATTTAATACTCATAACCATATTTAAAAGGATGAAATAAAACGAGGAAGAAAGCGTAGCGTATGTAAATTTTTTTTACAATATTTAATTACGATTAGGATGATAATAATATTATTTATGAAGAACTATTTTTTAAAAGAAATTTTCATAAACGAAGAACGAAAAATTGCAAATTCATTTTTCAACGTGACGTAAATATTATACATCTATCGTTTCCCTTCTAAATAATATTATTATCATCAGATTATTACTGCAATGAATTGTTTTAATAAAAAAAAAAAAAAAAAAAAAAAAAAAAAAAAAAAAAAAAAAAAAAACTAATAATAATAATAAAATAAAATAAAATAAAAAATAAAAAGAAAAAAAGAAAAAGTAATGCACTTAACGTCAATCGGATATGAGAAGAACGTCGACGTCTATTTAGAAATTGCACGTTTCTTTTATCTTACGTATTGGCTTTTGTATTAGCTGTATTATAAAAATTGATGATCATATCATCGTCTGATGTCTCATTGTCAGTTCAGTTCTTCAATTTACGTGAGTCAATAAGGTGTGAGGAGTACAACGTACTTACTTAATTCATCTATACCTAAACATGCATATGTATAGCGATACGATGAATCAAGAAAAAGGATATAGTTTTTTTTAACGCGTTTTTAGTTCATTTTTTTTTCGCGCTCGTCATCGTCTGAAGTCAGACACGTCCTCGAACGAACATATTGAATGAAGTCTTAATATATTTATTGGTATGCAATGTACACAAGGTGATGTGCATTGCGCTTGCGCGATAGAAATATTGTTTTGCTTATGATTATGATGCCATGTTTGTTCGATTGATACTAACTTGACGAGAATTTCTATCGTCCGCTTTATTACAGACTATTAGCATATTGTTTTTTTTTAATGTACACCTTTTGCTAATATATCGATCGATTATCTTGTAATGTGTTTTTTAAGATATGTCGCTCGCAAGTCGTGCATTTATGCAATGTTTATAAAAAAATATTCGTAAAAACAAAATCGACATCTTGACTTATTTCCAAGGGATATTATTATGTAATATTTTTATTATTCTTTTTTCCTTCTTCGAATTTTTCAACGTTACTTTAAACGTGATATCGGTATCTTCTTGATTAATTTTTTATTTGATCAGCTGTGATCGATTTTACTTCGTATCATATTTAATTTTATCATTATTTTTTATTAATAACGATCTTACGTTTAAAATTTTCCAAGAATTTTACCGATCACCGTCATATCCCATGATGTAGAAGTAAATCTGTCTCTTTTTTTAAAACATAAACCGAAGTTTAATAGAGTGGAAGAGAGAGAAAGAGAGAGAGAGAGAGAGAGAGAGAGAGAGAGGGCGCATGCGACATGTAAATAATCATAAGCCTGTTTTCACTTGAATTTCTAAAAAATTATATAGAATATTTAGACGTATATACATTCACGGAAACAATTCATTAGAATTCTTTGAATAACGTATTTTATTATTGAATATTTTAATTTTAATATATATATATACACATAGTTTTCAAAACAATCACAGAATATTTTCCGCGTAATTAATAATTAAAAATAAATAATTATTAAATAATTAAAAATAATTATCGCGTATTAAGGTCAATGCATCATGGAAAAGAATTAACAAATGAATATACTTAATATATTTCTCTTCTATATGAAATTCAATAAATAAATTTTTAAATTAAATAGCTTAACATCTTACGATACTTTATTATAATATATAAGTAAATTATTTTTCCTTATTTCAAATCATTATTGTAATCGCATAATGTCAACTTCAGCGATTCGGACTTATTACAATGTCGACCTACTTCATTTTCAACATATTTCAATGTCTACCTAGCTCATTTTCAACCTACTAGGGATCAACCCATTTCAATGTCGACTTATAGCGTAGACGAGTGGTTTTGGAGTTATCTTAGAAATTTAAAAATAGTGTGTGAAAAAATGTAAGTCCCTTCGGTAGTCATCATGTCGTGATAAATCCTCTCGTTGGCTTACTTGCCGTTGATATATTTTTTATTTATTTTCCGTGCTTATATTTATTTCTATTAGTTCACGATAGAAATATCTTCTTATATTTTAAATTTGTAATATTAATAATAATAATTAGAAATACATCATTGAATTCGTATATTTATTTTCGTTCTATTTTTCACGATTTTAGCGTAAATGTCTAATTGTTAATTATTTGATTTCGTCAACAGAATATGTAAAATTTAATATTGGAGGACCGCAGTTGTATATTAATATAAACGCAATTTATTTTAACATAATATATATAATAGATATATAAAATAAACAAGAAGATATTTGCAACGGTAGATCCTGGATTACGAAAATGAAAAAGTAAATATAATTTTATTAATTAATTAAAACAAACACTTGTAGAAAAGGGATCGTTCGCGAGGACTTTTTAATCAAATATAAATATAAATTTTTTAATAATACAAAGATAAATTCAAATCCATACTTTCTTAAGATAAAGCAAAGTCGCGCGCAAAAAAAAGGAAAAAAAGAAAAGATATATATATATATATAAAATTGCAATCTTATCTTTATAAACTTATTTATATATTTATTTTAGTGATTTTAAATTATTTCAAATCATTTAGAGTTTTATAATTGGAATTAAAATTTAGTATGTCGGAATTAAAAATTATTTTATATTATTATGAGATTTTTATTTTAAACATTTTCAAAGATATAAAAGTAGTCATTAGCCTAAGTAGGTTTAAACAATAAGTTAATTAATTTTAGTTGAGAATATTTTTTTAGAAATTCATATATTAATTTCTCCTTCTTTTCCCTCCTCATCCTCTCTCCATCAATCACGCTTTCTACGTTCTCATTCGTATGTATATTCACATACATACGTATTTACTCATATAAGTTAGAAACATGGGTTTAGTTTTAAGTTCTCTCCTTCTTGCAACTATCATTGTGTTAGTGATCGTACACGATGTACTTTATAAATTGGAACGTATTCCTAATTAATTAAGAAAATTAAATGAGGCGTATATATTTAAAGTTAGGAACGACAGAGATGTTCTCTGGCATATCTACTTAGAATAATCTTTTTTATTCTTACAGTATACGTAAGAATTGTGGAGCGTGTATGTTACAATAAATGTTTTATAAATCTTTTTTTTTTTTTCAAAAATAGATAGGCAAATAACATACTTCTTTATGAATATGTTTAATTTTAAATAGATAGGATCAGGTAAGACGCGTAATGTGATTTGATATTGCCAATTAAAAGTAAAAGTATTGTATTAGGATCTAACAGAGTATACGCGTTAATTAGAAATCGTTTGCTATATATCTATTTAATTTATTTTCTTATTTTTCGAATTTCTCAAATATATTGTTCATTTGTATATATATATATATATATATAATAAAATAAAATTAGTCAAATTGAAAAGTAAATTTAATAAAGTCAAGGAATAAAATAATAATAAGATATATCGTAGATTTTCTAATATAGTTTGATATTTTCTAATCATTGAAACGCGAAAAGTGTTTGATAGTTTAATCGATTAGATTTAATATCTGCTCCAACGTTTGAGTAAATGTATTTGTAAATACGAATTGATTAATTCATTTGATCTATTTATGATTAAAATATTTCCATAAATATGTAATAACGTTTTATTTAAAATTTTTTTCTTTCTTACTAATCTATTAATTGAAAAGAACAAGTTAATTTGTTAATAAAGATTTAATATCTTTCGTAACAGAAAAAGAAACATGAATAATTTATTTCTTATTTCTGTTAAAGAAAAAATCAATTCTTTGTATTATTTTTAATCGAAATAAATTTTGTACATTCGCGTTTTATTGATCGATAAAATTTCTCCCCTTAACAAGTTAATAATAGAAAAATATAAAAAAAGAAGATTAAAGATACGACGAGAGTAAGGATGTCCGATATGTAATATTAAATTAACAATTTGAATCATCCTATATATTGATTTTTAAAAGAATTTAAATATCTTATTCTATGATGCATATATTTTTCTATTTAATTAACGGTTATTAATATTATTAGTAATTAATCCTTTTGTATTTTTCCTTTACAATTTTTAACTTCGAATGTTATTTTTAATTTCAATTTAAATAACACGGTCATCAAAGTAATCCACAATAATTCATATAAGTATATATATATATATATATATATTTATTTTATTAGTATATATAAGTATTCGTATATTTTATTTTTATTAATGTAATATATAAGATTTCTTGATTGTTTAGACTATAGGCTATAACGTAGATTTATAATTAATGTCTACTAAATAATGTTAATTATAACTTATAATGAAATTTATTCATGAATCAACCCAAATTTATTAATACAACACACACACACACATACATACATACACATATATATTATTTTGATAATATTATATAAATATTATATAACATAGTACACATTATAAAATATCTACAAATACATATTTATACATACCCGATATGTACAAATGATATTTAAAAATTATATTAATTAATTACTATTGAGATAATTGCGTTATTTAATAAAGAAGTCATGCTTTCTCTCGTGAGTAAGTTATAGCAAAGTCATGATTGATGTACCCTCAATCAACTTCGATCGAATCGAAGGAAGTTCTATGACTAATTAGTCTGTAATCTTAGTATGTGAATCGTGTAGTAACCTTCACATAGTGAGAGCTTAACTATGTTCTCCACATATTTGTTTTCTAATTTCATATCTGAAAATTATATATATATATATATATATATATATATATATATATATATATATAAATTACGTATAGTTAGTCATATTTAAATAAATAAATAAATTAAACAAATAACGATTGTATAACGTTATAAAATGATTTATCAGAAAAACACATTATAGTGTTTTTATCGAATCATTTCAAAAGACACAATTTTTATTTCATGTGTACTTTTGTTAATAATAACACAATTTTTATTTCATGTGTACTTTTGTTAATAATAACAACATTTATATTTTCGTTTAGTAAATACCATGGTTTCCGTTATTGAATATATTTAGACACCATAATTTCTGAGATGTTAACAAAAGAATTCTATAATAATCGGAGCATTTCGTGGATTCATATTTTTCTATTGGTCTAAATAATGTTTTCTAACATCATTATTCTTAAGTACATTTTAAGAAAGAAAGAAGGAGAGAGAAAACGAGAAAGAGAGAGAAAGAGAGAGAGAGAGAGAGAGAGAGAGAGAGAGAGAGAGAATGTAAACGTTCGAAAACAAAATTCTTATTGGAATAAAATTTCCAAGTCTCTCGATATTTTCTATCTTTATTTAAAAAGCATACGCCAATAATCGTACCGTCTTGAAACGTTTCGAGTTCCTCTCTCTCTCTCTCTCTCTCTCTCTCTCTTTTCTAATCCATTTTTGTCGCGTTTTCTCGATCAGAATTTTCTTATGGAGGTCTGAAGTGAATTTTATTGAACGTAGGCGAAATCGTTTACCCATCTCGATTCTCGTACATCGTATTTTCCAGTTTCAAGTTTCTATGATTTCGCGTGGAAACGGAGACTTCCAGATGATTTGGAATTTATGGAAGCGACCTGCGGTTTACTCTGAAGCGGTAGAGAGAGAGAGAGAGAGAGAGAGAGAGAGAGAGAGAGAGAGAGAGAGAGACGTTCGTGTACAGAGTAGTATGTACAATTTCAGAGAATGCAAACGCAAACTGATGTGAGCTTGGGAGAGAGATAGAGAGATAGAGAGAGAGATAGAGAGAGATAGAGAGAAGCTGCATCTATGCGCATCTATGTGCATCGAACGAAGTATAGCTTGACATCGGGTGGATTGACAAACAAACCGTAGATTCTCCGCGTAGATGAAGGCTCGGACTACATCAGCCACGTACAGGAATTTGCACGCCGTCATTACGATTCGCGTATTGCCTGACCTCTCTCGAATCTGTGTGTATATGTCTGCACGTTTATGAGAGAGAGAGAGAGAGAGAGAGAGGAATAGGGAGAGTGAAAGAGAGAGGTGACAGAATTTAGCCATCTTGCTTGCACTCGCACTGAATTATTGTGTTCCGTTGTCGTAGGGACCTTACTAAAACAAACACCGGCAATATTTGCGCGAGAGAATTGCCGATGTCTCGTAGGAAAACGCAAGAGTCAACCACCAACAGCATCGCTACGAAACATAGAGGGCAACCTCGCCAAAGCGACGCTTCCGTAATTCACCGCACGAAGTTATTTAAAGCCCGCGCATTTTATGTTTAAGCGGGCCTAGAAGATATTTTCCCGAGACACTTTCCTCGCGAAAATGTTTTCCTCTTTATCGTCCTCGCGACGTAATAGCGACAAACTCTACCAAGCGGTTCTTCTATCTACGGGAAGCGACCTTTTACGTCAGCACCATCCACTTTTGCATCGAATTCTTTTCTTTCTCCCTCTCTCCTTCTCTCTCTCTCTCTCTCTCTCTCTCTCTCTCTCTCTCTCTTTCTTTTTTTCTATCTCTCTCTTTAAACACGACTCCAGGGACTTTTTCATGTTCTCGATATACCGAAAAATATAACAAATGATTATTTCTGAAATTCTACTTGAAGTATTCGTAAACTTTTTGAAATTCTTTCTTTTCATATCAAAATTTAAATTAGTATGTTTGTCTGTGTGCGTGTATTGCATGTGTGTGTGTCCACTTTATCGTTCAAATAATTGAATTAATTGATTTAAAATTTATATAAAAAATGAAGTTACTTCAAACGGGGAAAATCGACGAATAATTTCGTTTCAATTCGACTTCTAGTTTCAAAATGGTATTATTTTGAAATATTAATATGTTCATAAAAAATTTCACGCACAATACAAAAAGAATTTAAACTTTGAAGGAATATTTAAATGTAGTATTAGTTAGCATGGTCATGAATTTTTCTTCAATTCTTTTTTTTTTTCTTTTTTGTGAAAGCAATCAAAGATAGCGGACGAATGAAAATTCCAATTTACGAATTTGACGAAAGATCTCCCATTTATGGAATATTTTTGGAATGTATTTCTGCGCATACAGATTCATATCCATTTTTCTGAATCCAAGGACATATTGATTTTACAAAATGATGATTGAACTTGAATTTTGTACGCTAAAAATCAAGTTACACTTTAAAAAGATCGACGAGTAATTTTAATTCAATTTGATTTTCGGTCTTAAAATGATAAGCATTTTAAAAGTTAAAAGAATTCGTTAAAAAGGAAAAGAAAAATAAAAAGAAAAAATTACACATACTTCGAATATAATTACATTCAAATAAATAGAAATTGTGGCGGAATATTTAAAATAACGTTACCCCCATTAAAGTTACCCACGTTGGTCGTACTTATTCTATATCCTACGCGGTAGTTTTCTTTTTATACATTTCTACAATATGTGTGGTTTTTAACGATACATAAATAACAACGATATTCATTAAAATTTAAATTTCATTAGAATTATTAAAAGTGGACTGTAATTGTCTTAAATATAAAAAAAAAAAAAAAAAAAAAAAAAAAAGTCGTTTGGATCGTTCAAATATTCTCCAACTTCGAATGGGGATATTAAGTTTTAATCGTAAATTATTTACTAAATATATTTCTTTTCCTATTATATATATATATATATATATATAATACAAACCTACATTTACGAGAAATGTTCATGCCGAATATAACATAATTTCTAAATGCAAAGGGTTAAAATGGTTATTTTCACGAGTATATCGACTTGCAAAGCAATTTAGCATTATTTCGTTATGTAAATATGTATACCCGTGACACGGAATCCACTTGACACGTCGATCAAATATTACATTATTAAACGAACTTTATCAATGGACTCTTTCTCACTTCTTCTTTCTCTCTTTCTCTCTCTCTCTTTCTCTAATAGTGTCCCGCGAGGCAAGAAAAAAAGTATATTCTGAGAAAGAGTATCGTCAGTAGCGGCAAGGCAAGAAAAATAAGACGAGAACAAGTTGGTAGTATCGTGTGCGAATCGATAATTATGATAACGTTTATCCTTGTTTCTTTTTTTTTTTTTTTTTTTTTTTTTTTTTTTTTTTTTTATGTTCCTTTTTCTATTGCTTGATATTAATAATATACAATGTGAGAGATACGAAGTCAAAAGTATTTTGATTTTGAAAAATTCATTTGTAATTATAACATCGTGTCTAACAAATAAAATTAACAAAATTCTTTATATCTTATGTATGTAAATAAGGATGATGTTTATTAATCATAAATTAGATGATTAGGTGATTCTCAATTTCGTTTACTTTTAATGATCAATAATTAATACTATTTTCACCATGTGTGTGTATGTATATATATATATATATATATATGAGAGTCTTTATCTTTTTTTTTCTTGAAAGTTATAAATATCTCTATAGAAGCAATAATAAAATTGACGGCATATTTTAACTCTATATAGAGTTAGGATGAGAAGTTTAATGTATCATCATCGAATTCGCATTCGCATTTCACCGCATTCACGTTGATCATTCTCATACAACGTTCCAATTACTCCAAAACAATTCGGTAACACTTAAGCCTATATTTACGTTTGTAACGTCACGCGTATGCGGTGTTCTTGGACGAATAGAATGCTCGAATTAATAAATAGAAAGATTTGGAATATAATTTGAGAAATTGTGACAAATCCTATCTGTAACATGAATTTGAATTAATAAAGGATTCATTTATTAATTGAATTAATATAAGGTTAATAAAATAATAAAATTGAATTCCTAAGGGTACGATGAACTTGATTTTCATTCGTTTCGAAGAAAGACATTATAATAAAATGGTCAAAGTTATTTTTAGACGAAAACCTTGTATTCGAATTTTCCGCGGAACGCAGGAATTTTGCCAGCCCTCGATACATCGTTCTTTGGTTGGTCCTCGGTTAAATTCGTAGATGTTTTGAAAATAAAATATTAAAGATCGTTACCGAACTGGAAGCTTTCCAAAATGAAAGAATTTTAACAAAACCACGGATTGTTTAACGCGCTTGGAAATATCGACTAATTCCGATTCTTTATTTTTTTTTCCAATCCGTCAATTTTTTTCATCCGTCAAAGTCATCATTCAAATAGTTTTGATCATGATGTTACATTTCCTTAAATGAAAGAGCTCGTAAAATTCAAAAATAACACATAGGAAAATCGGTCCTATAATTTAGATTAAAAAAAAAAAAAAAAATGATTTCACAATATTTATTATTATTTCTATAACTTTATTATTGTTATTTTTATTACTATTTTTATTACTATTATTATTATTATAATTACTATTTTTATTATTATTATTTTTTTTTATTATTATTATTATTTTTACTATTATTATTGCTGTTGTTGTTATTATAATTATATTTATTATTATTATTATTATTATTATTATTATTATTATTATTATTATTATTATTATTATTATTATTATTATTATTATTATTATTATTATTATTATTATTATTATTATTATTATTTATTAACGATCGAAATTTCGAGTGATGTTTCGAACTAAACGTAGACAACGTCGATCATTTCGTTACTCTATCCGTATCGTGAGTACACTCAATGACTGTAAAGCGATATGATTCACGTATGGTGCCGAATGGAAATTGGATGAGAGTATACCTAATCGTAAAAGACGACGTAGCGTCATATACGAGGAAGAAGCTTGCTTTTGTGTTTGTATATATACACGACGCGCTTCCCCTTTCAACATAATCTAGATAGTTCGTGGTTTCGTCTCTCTCTCTCTCTCTCTCTCTCTCTCTCTCTCTCTCTCTCTCTTTCTCTCTCTCTCTCTCTGCGTCTAACGCGCAAAAATAAATCGTAGTCAGCGCGATTTATGTAACTCCAAGGTTATTTCTATGATTCTCTCACGAGAAAAAGAGAGAAAGATGAAGAGAGGACACGAAAACTTTACGCGTTTGCTGCCACTCCGACACTCGACGCCATTCAATTTTGTCGATTATTATAGAAAGTTCGAGATCTTCTACGTGATTTTTTTTAAACTTCTTTTTCTTTTTCTTTCTATTTTCTTTCTTTCTTTCTTTCTTTCTTTTTTGTTTTTTTTTTTTTTTTAATCTAACGAGAAACCGGTCAAACCTGAATCAAAGAACTTCCTGTAACGTGAAAGCGATTGGATTGATACTTATGCATAAACCAGCTTTGTCACGGAAAGTCGATAGGTTTTTAAATCTACAAAGATATTTATTTACGCGTATAATATTTCATGAAAATTTCAATATTTTTGATGTAGATATATATATATATATAATAAATATTATCATTTTTTTATGCATTCATTTTTAGGCACGATCATAGGAAGTTCCTTATGTAATCACCATCATGAAAAGCATTGCCGCGCTATAACTTTTGATAGGAAAAACTTCCATTTGAAGTTTTAGATGAAAACTTATCAACAAAGTGGCTATACCGAGCACAATAAAATTTTACACAAAGTTTGTCCTACCCACTGCAAAAACTTCTGTTTAATATTTTTGATTGATCGTACGAATTTTTTACGATTAGCCTTATTAATTGTTAAGCTCCTACGTTTAAAAATTAACGAAATCTCTTCAAATCTGTTTGATTGAAACTTTACGAAGAATTTTTTGTAAAACGTTGAGATATTTGGAATTAAAATTTCAAACAGAAATTGATCAATTTTTTTTAAGTTTTACATATATATATATATATATATATATTATTACAAATCTTTTTAATGTTAAAATGTAACACAATGGCGATCGTAGCTGATGCATTAAAGCGGAAAGAGAAAAACAAGTGTGAGTATATTACGTAGTGTTAATAACGAGAGCACAATGGCAATGCATGAAAATCATTTATGATGGCACGACAGTATCGATAATATTTATTGCGAGAAAACGAAACTTCAATTTTGAACATCAAAATCATAAAACGTTTATAAATATATTATAACTTCCGTGACGTAAACAAATAAAATCCATTTCGTTCGTTTATTGTTAGAAAGAAGCAAAAGAAAAAAAAAAAAAAAAAAAAAAAAGAAAAGAAAAAAGAAAAAAAAAAACAACAACTTTTCCAAAAAGAATCATTGAATATATGGAAAGATTTTTAAGAACGAGCAAAGGAAAAAAAAAAAAGATATCAAATTGAATTTTCACGAAGAATCAACGAGCCGTTTATGTTCGATCTAATAAGACATTTTTATGTCGATCTGGTAAAGATGCCTTTCTCCTGGACTTGCTCGTTACTGGAGCTCGATCGTTCTATTAATTAGCCGATTAATTATTCCCTATTGCTCGAGAGCAAATTACGCGATACAAACAAGCATACTCGCATAATCTTTGCTCTACTTAACGGCGAAGCAACGACACGTTGCGAGCGTCGTGATAACTTTAACGACGCCTCCTCCTACTCCCATACTACCTCACTCCATTCCTCCTGTCCCTTCTCCTCCTTCCTCCTTCTTCTTAACTCTGGAAAGACTTTGGTGAATAGCGAATAAGGTCGCGAGCGAGTTTCCACGAGCGCGAAGAAACTTTCCCAACGTTCGTGTAAATCAATTTCGAAATAACCGTACGACGCGCGAAAGAGCTCGCGTTTACCTCTCATTTTTTTCTCCTTATACGATTGTCGTCCTCGAGGATAAAGTTTGCGTTTAAGTTGGCCATTATTTTTTTATTTCTTTATTTTTTTTATTTTTTTTTATTTTTTTATTGATTTATTTATTTATTTTTATTTTTTTTTTTTTTTTTTTTCAAAAATATATTCTTCCTTCGATATTATTGTCATTCTCCATCTTCATCCCTCCGATCCTTTTCTTTTCCAATTCCCTCTCCCGCAACTACTTGACTCTTATTATCCATCCATCCATCCATCCATCCATCCATCTATCCATACACCCACGCGTCACGTTATTTCCATTTAGTTCTATATTATTAGAGACAGAGAGAGAGAGAGAGAGAGAGAGAGAGAGAAAGAAAGAGAGAGAGAGAGAGAGCGAGATTGATTCGCGATTCTTTTTCTGACAATGAATTCGTAAGAGCATAGAATCGAATATGAATTTATGCAATCATAAGAGAAAAGAAATGTGTATCTAATAAAATCATGAAATATTTGAATGTCGTCATTGATCAAGGATGGATAAGACCGGTCGATATCATTCGATTCTTTTATGCGTATGCATATAACAATATCGAGAATCGAAATTCGAACTGATCACAACGAATAATTCGGTTAAAAGAGAGAGAAAGAGAGAGAGAGAGAAAGAGAAAGAGAGAAAGAGAGAAAGAGAGAGAGAAAGCTCTCTGGCTATTCGCTTTTGCAAGAAAGGACGTCGACGAAATTCGATTTTGCCATTGTCATGGCTGACATACCAATATTCGATTAATAGCGCTCGATTTTAGCTCATGTCGGAAATTTTACTCCATTAACGTAGCGAATCGAACGATCACACAATTGCGAGCACGATTTTCATCGATTGAACACCGATCCTACTTGAGATTTGTCCAAAAGAAACCCAATTGTATTTCAAGCAGAACGAGGATTTTCGATATTTGCTATGGGATATAGAAAACGAATCGAAAATCATTTTTATCTCGTAAAGCTTGCATCTCTTGAAATAAATTATTATTATCAATATTATTATTATTATTATTATTATTATTATTATTATTATTATTATTATTATTTATTAACATTACTAATATAATTAAAATAGTACTCGTAGCGTCACTCGTAATACGAGTATAATAAAGTTAAAATTTTGTTTCCTGAATATTAATTAACAAAGAAATACCGATATTAATAATAATAATAATAATAATAATAATAATAATAATAATAATAATAATAGTAATAATAATAATAGGATAAGTTCTATATTAGAGTAATTATTCGATAAATTACGATTAGCTTGATGTAAAAAAAAAAAAAAAAAAAAAAAAAAAAAAAAAAAAAAAAAGAAAAAAAGAAAAACATGATTAAAAAAGAAAAATCTATCCGGTAGTAGCCAACATTTTTGTCTTTGAGAATGTGCAAATATGTGATGAGTTCTTTTACGCTTGGATAAGTGTTATGATAACGTTTAGGAACAATGGACAATCCTTTTTTTGTGGACACATTGTATATTCAAGTTTTTTACGGACACTGTTAAGTTTTTTTTTTTTTCTTTTTTTTTTTTAAAGTTCTTTCGTTAAATCCACTTATATATGTCAATCAACATTATTTTTCTTATCTGACGATAATATCCCTTCCCCCTCCCCCCCCTCTATCCCTGTATCCCTTCTCCCTTCCCTTCCGTCCTTCCTCGATAGATTATAATTTTCATATATACATATAATATATATATATATATATATATATATATATATATATATATATATATATATATATATACGACAAAAGAGAATTTCGAGAAGGAGTTTCTTTTCGAACGATTTCTCGATTACTTGTCGCACGCCTGGCGTGCGACGCCCTCGTCACAGCGAAGAGGCTCTCTTTTTTAAAACGTTCTCCACCCTTTGAAGAGAGCTCGTGTCCCGAGTCAATAGGCTGTCCGGACCGAGCCATCGGACTACGACGTAACGAAAGAGAGACGAATTGGGGCTGGGGACGAAACGGCCTGTTTCAAATATTTGACCAGCGAGTGACCGAAAGAGATAGAGGAAGTGAGAGAGAAATAGAAAGAGAGAGAGAGAGAGAGAGAGAGAGAGGGAGGGAGGGAGGGAGGGAGGGAGAGGGAGAGGATAGAGTAGATAGCTATCTTTAAAATTCAGTACTCTCTTCGTCTAACGGGTGTATCAAAGCGTTTCATTGACGTGTCGCAAATATCATACATATCGTATTCTCGATTCGATAGATAAAACGTTAAATTACGTATTAATAATAATACGTTTCGTTCTTCTTTTTTTACATTTTATATTATTCATTCATCATTGATCAAAAGGTGAAGGAGGATTATTCGTTCTTTAGTAAAAACCATTCACAATCCTTTTGTAACTTTATTTTCTATTTATCATTGTATCGTATTATTGTATGTTGTATTTCGTACTTCTTTTGTATTTTTATTAAGGATTAACGAAAAAAAAAAAAAAAAAAAAAAAAAAGAGAAAAAAAGAAACGAAAAAACACAACAAGAAAAAGAAAAGATAAGAAGAAAACAAAATCGATCAGCTTGAAAAAGTATCTGTTTGCCTTTTTAGATATGAGATAACAAACAATTTGGTCTATTTCTCAAATTTCGATATTATTATTAGACAACAAGGATTATAGGTTTAAAATCGATTTAAGATATCGTTATATTAAAGGAAACAGGGAGAAATATTAAGGAGAAATATGAAAGATTTATTAGGATCAAAGCTACGTTACACAAATCGAAATGCAATAACGAATGCGAACGAGATTACAAACGAGATTCTGTATACACGATTTGTCAATAGAAATCTTCGCTCAGTTACGTTTATGAAAATATTAAAATAACTTTGTAGAAGAAATGGTTCGGGATTATTTAAAAATAAAAAAAAAAAAAAAAAAAAGAAAAAAAAAATATGTATATCGCTTATATTCGTTGACGAAAAAACGCAATTGCGTTTTTAAGGGATATACAGTGGAGGAGGAGGGGTTGGTAGGGGCGTTCGAACTTTCGCACGCTGTCGCCTGTTTGAAATTTCTCTGGGATCGGATGTGATGAAAAGTGAAAGAAAGCTAGAAATCTATATAGAGGAGAGAGAGAGAGAGAGAGAGAGAGAGAGAGAGAGAGAGAGAGAGAGAGAGAGAGAGAGAGAGATAAAGAATAGAGCTCGCAATGTGAGACCAACCGTGGAAACAATACCGATCCGCGGATAAGCTACGACCATGAGAAGATCAAAAATAAAAAAAAAGGGGGGGAGAAAAAAAATGTAGCGTTCGTGTAATTTACACGAGACACGTCACATTCTTTCTTTTTTTTATTTCTTTTTTTATATCCTTTTTTTTTTTCTTTTTTTTTTTTTTTTTTTTTTTTTTTTTCTTTCACAAGATGACTCCTTCGCGTTGTTCGTTAAGTGCATCTTCAACGTCTTAAGGATACTCAAAGTTGAAGATAAGCAAGTTATTATCGTTGAGGCTTTTGTGAGTGGGTGTTAATAAAAAGAACAAAAAAAAAAAAAGAAAAAAAGAAAAAAAAAAGGAGAAGAAAAAATATGGAGGAAAAGAAAATATTAACGAGCATGTACTATGCCCATTGGCAAAATTGCTCTTTCATTTACGATAGCTGAAGACAATGAAGAAATTTGTCCTCGATTTCCTCTTATTATTATAATCAATGTCACGTAAAAACAAACAATAACAAAAAAAAAAAAAAAAAAAAAAGAAAGAAAAAGACTAGAAAAAAAGAAAGTAAAAGAATATGAGGAAAAAATTACGATGATTCCGAAGAAAATTCAAGAAAAAGGAATGAAAAGAAGAAAAACAATTCTAACGAAAGAAATAGAACTCTCTTGTCTACTTTTTTGATTGATTACGTTGATGAACGATGCTTTCAATATAATTATTATCATTACTATAGTTACGATCATTTTTCTTCTTCGTCTTCTTCTTCGTCTTCTTTTTCTTCTTCTTCTTCTTATTATTATTATTATTATTATTATTATTATTGTTATTATTATTATTAATATCAGTATTTTCATTGAAAAAAAAAAAAAAGATAAGACACATGTCGTTATATATATATATATATGTGTGTGTGTGTGTTTTGTTAGTGTGTATGTGTATACGATGCTCTGTATGCCTGATGTATACGTAAAATAAAGTCAAAGGGGAAGAAAAGAAAAAAATAATGAGAAGAAAGGAACGTGATTCAGAAGGGTATCGGTGAAAGGGCCGGTTGCAGGTTCAGAGTACAGATCGATGCAGGAATTCCGGGTAAACGGGACAGGATATATATATATATATATATATATATATATATATATGTATATGACATATATATATATATATATGACAGTAATCCGTGTATGGTCGGGCGCGCAACGTAATATGTGTCTCGTGTGTTTGAGCACAAAGTGCGGTTTCGCGAGGACAACACAACACGGGGCTTTAATCCGTAGACGTTCGCCACGAAGGTTCCGAGCTGGCGAGCGAACGAGGAAGCGAGGATTCTCTCTCTCTCTCTCTCTCTCTCTCTCTCTCTCTCTCTCTCTCTTTCGCATGGATTCTCTGTGGTTTACGGTCGTATATCCGAACATATCCGCGCACGCCCGTTGGTCTTCGTATACGAGTCGCTGACGTTTGCCCTGATTAGTCATTCGCATGGACCGGTCGCGTAATTAGGCCGCTTACCGAAAACTCTCTGGTCTTTCCTTTGGAACAATTCCATTTGCACCTCGTTTAACGAAAGAGACAGTGATAAATCAATGTAGTTAACTGTAGTATTAAATTTCTAACTTTGTACAGTGTCTAATTTATTATATTATAATAAAACTAACGAGAACGATAATCATTTAATGTCGATCAATATTATGATATCTATGATAAATGAATGATCGTTATGGATCAATCAGAAAATTGAACGTAAGACGATCTATATCAAAGGATCGATATTCACTTTTTATAATAATTTTTGGACCTATGAAAAAAATAATATGTATGAAGATATAAAAAAAAAATTATGCGATATGTTACGAATCATTTAGGATAGAAATGAATAAACGCATGCCCGACGTTCTTTTGTACGTTTTTTTTTTTTTTTTTTTTTTTTTTTTTTTTTTTTTGTAGAAAATATTTTAGTTTGAAGATTGTTTTCGTTTATAGTGTTCTTTTAGAGAAAATTCGGAGAAATATTTTGGGTTCGCGCTGAAACATGATTTTTTTTTTATCTGTCTCTTTATTTGTTCTTTTTTTTTTTTTTTTTTTTTGAGCACACGTTCGGTCGCACGAGACACAAATTACAGTTCTGTAATTCGTTTTTTTTTTTTTTTTTTTTTTTTTTAGAAAATATTTAATAATTACATATGACACGACTGATTTTAAATCAGAAAGAAAAGTTCTATTTTCGTCGCGGTACTCTCCGCAATTAAAGAGCCTTCTCTCTTTAGGAAAAACAAAAGGAGCGGAACTGACCGCACCTGTTATTTTACATCAAAGATAGATATATTATCATAGATAAGACGAGGAAATATAGGCGTCTCGCTTCTCTTCTTCCCTTTAATATACATATTTCCATCTCTTTCGACTTACTGCAAGTCTTGTACGCGTCACGACGCGACCCAATAACCATGACATGATTTCTTTAGACGCTAATCTTCGTCTCTCGTGAACTAATCGTAAGTACGTAAGTACTTAAGTACGTACGTACTTAAGACGGTTCCTTTCGAACGACTTTTTATCTCCATTACGATAAAATAATAAAAACGACCTAATTTCTTTTCCCGGATATTAAACACGAACAAGTCTCTTTTCTCTCTCTCTTTCTCTCTCTTTCTCTTGGCATCGATCAGTTCTTTTTTCCCTATCTATCTTTCTTTCTTTTTTCTTTTTTTTTTTTTTTTATTATTTTTTTTTCTGAAGTCATAGCAAAGATAACGTATATAGAGGGCACGTATTTATTTCCGCCGTGATATCTTTCGTCACTTACACAACGACTCTTTCTCTCATTTTAAATTTCATCATCATTTATTCTTTTATAATATATATATATATATATATATATTTATTTATTTATTTTAATATTTTATAATAATGTTTACGGTAGAAAAAGGATTAAAAATTTTTTTTACATTGCGATAATTTAAAATCATTATTATTAGACATATGTTTGTATTTGTATAGTAAAATTAAATCCTTGAAATTAATTATGTAAAATAGAAAAAAGTGATATTAAATTTTATATATATATATATATATATAAAAAGAAAAAAAAAAAGAAGAAGAAGAAGAAGGGAATCATTAATTAGATAATTTTTGATCGATCATATTATATTATACGATTTATCTTATATCTATATTGTTATTAGAGATAAGAATGCTCAATAAAGTGTCGAGAGAAAACGGATCACGATAAAGATGAAATTTATATAAGAAATACGGAGGCGATAACGAGCGTGTCGCGTATCTGTAAATACGCGTGAAGATAAAGGATGTTAATCCTGAATAAGGAGAGAATTCTTGGATCTTTGCCAAAATGTAAGAACCTAACAAGTTTCGTTCCACAAATTTCGTATTATTTTAAATTTACAACAGATGGCATTACGCGTTTTTTGATTCTTTACGTGTCCCGCCAAATTTGAACTTTTTTTCTATCGCCTCGCGTCAAAATTTATACGTTCGTTAAATAAACGGCAAATAAAAGAAAATAATATAAGCCAATGAGAAATTACAATTTAAATATTAAATTCAACAAGAAAATCTAATCTAAATATTTTATTAATCCACACAATTGTGATTTTGTTATATGCTATTTTAAGAATAATTATCTTTAAGAGGATAATTCAAAATAATTCAGAATAAATTAAGAATAATTAAGAGTGATGATTAAAAAAAAAAAAAAAAGAAAAAAAAAAAAGAAAAATTAATATTGCATTCAAGCATTATTTAAATTATTCTATTATTATAAAATTGTTTTATGCTCGCAACAATGTTAATGTAATTTGAAAGCTTTATCAAAGTTAGAGAAAGAAGTCAATATTAGAATTGTAATCATTAATTAAAATGCAAATTTATTGATCGGTTTATGAGAGGAAAAAAAAAATTAATAATGTGAACCTTGTGCCGCCTTCTGAACGAGATCGAAGTCTTCTTCGTCGTGATAAAGAGTTGCACTCTGGGCATAGGCATGAGAGAAAAATTATAAATGAGTTGGAGTAAACAAGCGGGACGAAGCGAGAAAATGGCTTTTACTCGAGAGAAATGTATCTCTATTTTTTAGACCGAAACACTGATCTCCTCTCTTTCTCTCTCTCTCTCTCTCTCTCTCTCTCTCTCTCTCTCATCACTTACAAATAATGTTTTTCGTTTTTAGAATTTTTATACGGTTTTGCAAACTATTTTATAGTTGGTGTTATTTGAAGTTTATTCCATTTGTTTATTCGACTATAATTTGTGAACGTTG
>NC_062197.1:5607514-5610014 GCF_912470025.1 Vespa velutina | reverse complement strand
ATCCATTTGAAGATCCATCACCAAAAGTAAAGTGAATAATATCGCAAAGGCGCTCAAACCGAGCATCAGTTTGTCGCGAATTCTGATCATTCTAATCGTAAGCTTCATCTTTGAATTCCACGATTTCGGTTTATACTCGAGACAACTTTTTTTTCTTTTCTTAACGTCGTTCCTCGACAATTCGATCCTATCCCCGATAATCTTTTCGATGGAATCGTTTTGTAAAACAGTCACGGATCGTAAAACATCGCCAACGATGGTATCGATCGACGACGACGATTCAGAATTAACGCTCCTCGTCTCCTCTTCTATACTCGATCGAGCTTCGAAAGAACTTTCAGCTAAGAGAATACTTTCATCCTCGTGATCTCCTATCGAAATTCTCGCAGTTTCGAGTAACGGCGATAATAGCTCGACTGATAACTTGAGACTCGTTGGTTCTTTTCCCTCTTCTTCTTCTTCTTCTTCTTCTTCTTCTACTTCTTCTTCTTCTTCTTCTTCTTCTTCTTCTTCTTCTTCCTCCTCACTTTCTTGCTGCCTACGTCGACGTAGTAGTTCGCTTCTTCGTCGTTGTCGTCGTCGTTTTCGTTGTTGTCGTCGTCGCCGTCGTTCTCGTTGCCGTTGTTCCTCTCCTTCTTCTCCTCGTACACCCGACGAATTTGCAAGTTTGCATTTTACGTCGGACGACGTGCTCGAAGCGCGCGCATGCAACTGGTCACTGTCGGCTATCGGAAATTGTCGAGTCGTTGGAACTTCTTCGAGATCGACTGACCCGTTCGCGTTATCGCAGATTTGCCGTTTATGTCTCGATGACCTCTGTACCTCTTCCTCCTCTTCCTCCTCTTCTTCTTCTTCTTCTTCTTCTTCTTCCTTCTTCTCCTCCTCCTCTTCCTCCTCTTCCTCCTCCTTCGGTTCTTCCTCGTCCGGCGGTGGTGAATATTTCACTTTCTTTTCGCACTTGCACGTACGTTGTTGTACTTGCACGAACTGCTTACTTTCGGGCTCAGAGACGCGATTTTCTTTTCTCGATGACCTTGACCATACGTAACGCCTGTGTACAGCAGGCGAATAATCAGCCAAAAGTGAATCCTTAGATTCTCTTTTCTTTTCAAAACGTCTTCTTAGATTAGCACGCTCTTCCAATAATCTAAGATTATCCTCTGAACGTATCAAATCTTCGACATCCTCGACCGAGACACTTTTAGATCTCGACGAATCCTCGTCTTGTTTTATATATTTCGTAACAATTACAAAATCTTTCGATTTTCTTAAATAATCCAATTCGCACGGGGAACTCTTTCTCGATTTTTTCCTTCTAATAGATGGAACAGGACGATTCTTATCGTTTTTCGTATCGCTCAAATTGTCTCTACTCTTGGTTAGGTGTAATTTTTTTTTTAAAAGACGCGGACTCTTACGAATATTTCTGACCAATCGTTCACATCCCTCTGTAATATTTTCCTTAGAAGTTTTGACGAATCGTTTGAGAAACGAATCGTTTCTATCTACCTTACGAATTTTTCTCGTTCTTTCGTCGATGGATATCTTCGTTGGTTTTATTCTCTCGCTCCAATATTGTCGGATTTTTGTTCCTTTTCCAAGGGTTTGAGTACCGATCGAGAGATCGATAACAGATTTCGATCTACGTATCTCATGCACCCCCTCCTCCTTTGCTATCTCTTTTGTTAGTTTCAAATTTGAATCGTTGCCTTCGTATATCCGGCGGTCCAAACTTGCTCTCCTGTCTTTCGTGCCATCCGCTTCCAGACATTTCTCCGTGTCCAGAGTTATTTTCGATGTGCGCGTTTAATGACGCTTTAATTGGCACCCCCTCTGCCGATCTTTGATATTTCTTTTGTTTTCCTCTTTTTTCCTTTCTCCTTCTTTTTTCTTTCCTTTTTTTTTTCTTCTTCTTTTTTTTTCCCCCTTTATTCTCTTTTTAAAATCTCTCGGTTTTAAAATATCTTTTAAATAATTACAAAGCACTAGTTTCTTTACTAACAACGAACTATATCTCACAGACTTTGGAATGTATAGTAGGTTCTAGCTATTTATCACAGACACGATAATACGAAACTACGACGAGAGCGCTGCTAACCTTTTGAGTCCAGCACCTCCGAATCTGAAAAATAAAGAGAAACGAGAATTGAGGAAAATAAAATGTTGAATTTTATATGATTGTACTTTTTTTTTTCTCTCTCTTTTCATTTATTTTTCTTTTTTGGTTTCCTTATACTAATCGATATAATAGATATATACGAACTATATCAATCTTTATCGAGGGGACACTCAAACGTATGGTATTCTTTTTGGGCGAAGGGAAGGGGGGAGGGGAGGGAGGAGGGGGAGAAAATTTAAATATTTGCGACATGTGCGATCATAATTATCATTTTTCCTTAATTGTTATCGATTTTTTTTATAAACGAGCAAATCATAGTAATCGACATAAGAATTGACGATATTATGTCGATAACCGATTAATAATTAATTTTATTATATA